>NC_037685.1:51467631-51521137 GCF_003255815.1 Theropithecus gelada
TTTTTTTTTTTTTTTTTTTTTTTTTTTTGTATTTTTAGTAAAGACAGGGTTTCACCGTGTTAGCCAGGATGGTCTCCATGTCACCTCGTGATCCGCCCGCCTCAGCCTCCTAAAGTGCTGGGATTACAGGCGTGAGCCACCACGCCCGGCCTGATTACATATTTTTTAAACTCCAGTTTTGAAATTATAGTATGGAAGATGTTATCTTCACTTCAAAAGAAATCTAGAACATGTTCTTAATACATTATTTAGAAGCCTTAGGTAAAGCTGATGGTAAATTATTTTGTGAACAAAAGTTCTTTGAAAAGGAGTTTGGAGGAAAGAGACTTTATTCCAGTGAACGGTTTACAAACCTGGGAGCTGCAGCCTTTGGTGTGAAAGAAAGTGTATTTCAGAGAACGCAGGGAGGGTTTGGGTTTTATAGTGATGGTTCCTGCCCAGGTCCTATTCAGGTCCATTTATGCACGTGAACGATTCAAATTTGGTTAGTTCTGATTGGTTGATACCGCTAAGCCCTGGTTGGGTGATGCAGCTGAGCCCTGATTGGCCAAGGCAGAGGAGCACTGATGGCTGGTTCAGGGGAGCTCTGAGGGGTTGGTTCAGGTGAACTGTGATTGGTTCAGGTGAGCGCTGAGTGGCTGGTTCAGGTGAGCTCTGAAAGTCCAGAAGTTGACTAGAGGTGCGGGTTCTGGGGGAGCTCAGAGCATGTGGCCTGTTGTCGTCAGGCAGCCTCTTGGTGCTGTTGTAAACAGGCCCAGCTGGGCACTCAGGGTGGGCTCTTTCGGGTCCACATTTGTTCACAGTTTGTTTCATTGTGAAATGAAGGAACTGCAGGAATGTGACTGCGGCGGCATTGACGGCAGATTTGGGACCTGAAACTGGGGTGTTAAGAGGTTTTTTCTTTTGTTTCGCTTTTTAAACCAAAATGGTCGATTTGAAAATTGAGCACATTTTGGCCTCAGTTGTATCATGCTGATGTCAACTATTTAATATAAAAGACCTGCCTTTTGCGTGGCCTATGTAACAACCAACATTTGGGCGCTACCAGGGCAAGGCTGTGGGGAGCACACATTCCCTAACCCAGCTCCCACAACCACCGAGGCAGGTGCTGTGGCCAGGCAGGAAGACTGGGGCAACTTGGAGGGCCATGGAGGGCAGTAGGGCCAGTGCAGGGGGTGAGGAGGTCTTGGGTTGGAGGCAGCGACCTCCTGGCTTGCCACGCAGGGACCAGACAGGTTCTTCCAGCTTCGGAGTGAACCGGACATGTGGGCTGAGTTCTCAGGGCTGGATGACAGCTGCCCCAAGTCCTTCTTGCACGAGGACGGGAAGAGCTATGAACATGTAAATAACATGAAATACAAGCAGTGTAGCTTTTTAAGAAAGGAACGTTATTCACAGAGAAGAAAAAAATGTCACTTTTGGGTTTCAATTTCCAGATACAACCGACAGTTCACCTTCGTCTGTGACACTTCACGGAACAACACATGAAGAATTTTGTTTTATAGTCTGAGGAAAGAAAGGTCGAAAGGTCTCCTTGGCATTTGAGGGCCTCCGGCAGGTTTCTCAGCCTCCACATGGTGGACGGACATCTGGGGCTGGGTGGCTCTTGGTTTGGGGTCCCCAGCCTGTGCAGTGTGAGGTCTCAGCAGCATCCCTGGACCCTACCCACTCCAGGCCAGGACCTTTCCTCAGTGGCGACACCAGTATTATCTCCAGAAATTGCCCAGCGCATGCCCCCACTGCCCCTGCACCAGGGGACAAAGTTGTCTCTTGGTTATCAACCTCTGGTCTCTAATAAGAGAAATAAAAATTCAACCACAAACATACTATCCAGAGATGTCTTGTATTGCTGGATGCGTGGACCCCATGTCTGCCTGGCTGTCAGTCACCTGAAGATCCACT
Organism: Theropithecus gelada; assembly: GCF_003255815.1. Classification (NCBI taxonomy): domain Eukaryota; kingdom Metazoa; phylum Chordata; class Mammalia; order Primates; family Cercopithecidae; genus Theropithecus; species Theropithecus gelada. Next base: position 51,469,534 of record NC_037685.1, read on the forward strand.
GATGCTAACTCTGTACCTGGACACTTTGAGTTAAATGGAAAGCATCTTATGGATGTGCAGCAGAGGGAGAAACACCCTTCTTGGTATCAAAAGTGCTAGGCAAGTCAGGTTCAGTGGCTCACGCCTGTAATCCCAGCACATTGGGAGGCCGAGGTGGGCAGATCACCTGAGGACAGGAGTTTGAGACCAGCCTGGCCAACATGATGAAACCTCATCTCTACTAAACATGCAAAAAATTAGCTGGGCATGGTGGCATGCCTGTAATCCCAGCTATGTGGGAGGCTGAGGCAGGAGATCACTTGAACTCAGGAGGCGGAGGTTGCAGTGAGCTGAGATTGTGCCACTGCATTGCAGCCTGGGAGACATAGTAAGACTCCGTCTCAAAAAAAAAAAAAAAGCTCTAGGCAGGTGCAGAGCGGGCTTACAGGGGATACTTGCAGCTGGGGCTGGTGATTGGGTCAGAGGCCTTCTTCAGGGCAGTTTATCAAGTTTTTATACAACAGGGGGTTGGGGGGCATCTGTATCATTAAGTCGGTCCCTCTATAATGTTGAGGTGCATCAGTTTCCTTGCGCAATAATTTCGTTTCTCATTGTTTTCATAATAAATATTTTGCCTTTAAAAACATCTTGACACTTTTTCACGTAAATCTGTGTTTTATGATAAGTAATTTATAACTGGTTTATTTTGACACCGCCAGAAACTCTAGTTGTTCATTTCACTGTCTCATCTGTCTGGAGACAGGGAGTTTCATGAATGCATCTCCAGTGCCAGCATGGGGAAGGTGCCCAGGCTTTGAAAGGAACTGAATGCAGAATTCTGGGGGCGCCAGGCAAGCCAGATGGCTTGTGGGCAGTCACTTCCTGCGGTCCGTTGGGGCGGGGAAGGCCCTGAGGTGCTGCCGATTGTGTACTGCCTGGCCCAGCTCCCTGCCCACTGCCTATGTGGGTCACCTCTCAGTGGGTTTCAGGGACACGGCAAAATAGACAGCTTCCATTTTGACTTTGAAACCTCGTGTGCCAACACTTGAATATGAATCTTCTTATATATACGTGTACATTTAAATCAGTTTTTGCAGTTAGAATATATTGTTTTGCAGTCAATCTTCTGTATAGCTTTATGTGTATTACTATAAACATAAATGTAGCTACAAAAATGGCATAACATATTCACTATGCACGTATTTGTATATGTATGCCAAATATTGATGGTTCATTTCATGAGCACTTAAAAGAACCACATCTTCATGGGCTTTCTCTGTAGTTACTTAGCTGCCTATGCAGACCCCAGCATTTGTGTGGTGTGTGATTTAGAAGGCGGTCAGCACCTTTCCTTGCTCTGAGGTCATGATCTCTGAGCCCACCCTCCTCCTTGCACAGTCCCTGGAGAGGACTGCCTGGGAGCATGAAGCCCAGAGTGACTGAATCAGACACACGGGCTCTGGATGTGAAATCCGCCTAGCAGCCCCGCTGTGTCTGGCACCACCATAGGGTGCATATTTTCACCATTGTTTCTGCAGGGTCAGAGTGGCCATCATGGTTATCACATAAAAACGTAACCTACAAAAATTCAGGTCATCAGCCCATAATGCCACTTTGTTTTATCTTGGTGGTGTCTTGGTTTGCTTTAGAAACATGGTTCCTGGGATGTGTCCTGTTCACAAAGCCCAGGGTACAGGTCTGTGTGGTGTGTGTGGTGGCACTCCGGAAGCCCATAAGCCATGTATACATATATATATATTTCATATTATACATATTTCATATTATATATAATTCAAATATATCAAAATATGTATTCGAATATATTATATAATTTCTATTTGAATTCTATTTGAAATAAAATTCCTAGTACATTTCCTTTAGGTGTAAAAGGAAAATAACTTATAGTAAAATGTAAATCTGTTAGTATTGAGCACACTCTGTGTGTGGAGCATCCTGAGTGAACGCAGGTGTAGGTGGGCACAGGTGTGGATGTCAGGTGATTGAGTTCACAAATAGCTTTGATGTGGTCATGGAGTTTTCTGAAACTGCAAAACCTCTGGATAAAGTTCCTAAAACCATGGTCCACCTGTCTGATTTACACAATAATTTATTCTAAGAAACTCTAGTCTAGTTTTAAATTAGTAAAAAAAATTCTGTCTAGTTACGTGTTAAATGAAGTGAATGAGTTCAGATGCAGGTAACCAAGTTTTGACTGCAGGAATGTCCAGTGGGTGCAGGGACATTTCTTGATGTGGTTCTGCTCCCCTATTGTGGGTGACCTAAGGTTCTCTCCACCCACCTGGTAGGCCTGGCCATGTCCTAAGTCCTTCTCCGCACCATCCCCACGTGCCAGCAGAGGGTGCTGTTGGGCAGGAAAGACTGGACAGCACTCTCCTGAGCTGCTGTTCTGTTTTCCTTTCTGTATTTAGGGTTGACATGTGTCCAAAGGATATGGTGTGTGAAGATGATGGGGACATTTTGGAATGCCATTTGGAAGAAACAGAAGTGCAGAGCCAGGAAGGTGCTCAGAGAGGCCTGAGAGATTTCTAGCAAAACCCTGGCAAGCTTTGAGGTGCGGGCTCCCAGAAACATAGCTGCAAGGAGCATCCAGCCTAGGGCTCATGCAGATGTGACTTAAAGAATCGCAGGTGACCACCCTTGGGAGGCTCATGTCCTTGTCTGGATAGAGCACACTTCATCCATTCATCAGCTGTTGGACATTTGGATTGTTTCTGCTGTTGGCCATTGTGAATACTGCTGCTGTGAGCATTCACATACAAGTTTTAATGTGGATATATGTTTTCATTTCTTTTAAGTATATATGTAAAAGTGGAATTGCCTGGTCATACAGTAACTCTATGTTTAACCTTTTTTTTTTTTTTTTTTTTTTTTTTAAGTCTCAACCTGTCACCCAGGCTGGAGTGCAGTGGTGCGATCTTGGCTCACTGCAACCTCCACCTCCCAGGCTCAAGCAATTCTCCTGCCTCAGCCTCCCAAGTAGCTGGGACTACAGGTGCGCAGCACCAGACCCGGCTACTTTTCGTATTTTTAGTAGAGAAAGGGTTCCACCATGTGCCCAGGCTGGTCTCAAACTCCTGGACTCAAGCGATCCTCCAACCTCGACCTCCCAAAGTGCTGGGATTATGGGCATGAGCCACCGCGCCTGGCCTTTGTTGAATTCTGTAAGAAACTGACTGTCTTTCACAGCGGCTGCACTGTTCTGTGTTCCCAGCAGCCATGTGGGAGGGTTCTGGTTTCTCCGCATCCTCCCCAACACCTATTCTTACCTGTCTTTTCTGTCTTTTATTCTAGCCTCCCAGTGCAGGTGAAGCGTATCTCATTGTGGTTTTGATTTACATTTCCCTTACAACTAATGATGTTGACCATCTTTTCACATGCTTATTGGCCATTTTATATCGTCTTTAAGGAAGTGTTTATTCATATGTGAATGCGGTTGTCTTTTTTATTGTTGAGTTGTGAGAGTTCTTAATGTGTTTTGCAGGCAAATCGCTCAGATTGGCAAACATTCTCCCAATTGTGTTGGTTGTATTCACTTTCTTGATGGTGTTTTATAAAACATAAAAGTTTTACATTGTGATGAAGTTTAATTGATCTATTTTTGTTGTTGTTGTTGTTTTGTTGTTGTTGTGCTTCTTGTGTGCTAAGAAGCCATCACCTAATCGAAGACTACAAGGACTTTCTCCTGTGACTCCTCCAAGGGTTTCGGTGGTGCTCCCTCGGGGTCATGCGGGCCCGCGGTTCCTTCTGAGTTTCCTGAGGGCCGGGGCGGCTCGGGGGTGGGGGCGCAGCGCGTCCTCACCTTTGGTCCCCGCCGGCGCTGCCGGGACAGACGAGCGGAGGAGGAATATGTATTTAGGGCTCATTGGATCTTCTATTGGGCAAAATCGTTTGCTTGTTCTATTATTTAAGCACAGTGTTTGGAGCCCTCGGCTAAGTCAGGGCAAGGATACTGCGGGCCTTGCTTCGCGCGCGGCCTTCCCGCATCTCCGGCTGCTCCGGTGCTCGCCGCCGCCTGCGTGGGCCCCGGGCTTTCGCACCGGGGAAGGCCTCGCCTCCCTGCGCAGCCTGAGTTCAGGTGGGGCGGCCACGCCTGTGCCCGCGGCGCCGGTGCCGAGTCCCGACGCCATGCGCCCCACTTCCGAGGCTGTGGTTTGCGGGTGGCGGTCGAGCTCTAGGGCCCCCGGCTGGAGTTGGCCGCAGAGCCCAGGCGCGAGGAGGGCGGCGGCTCCCAGCTCCCGGTTCCCGGCTCCCGGCTCCCGGCTCCGCGCCGCAGGCGTGAGCGCCCAACATGCCCAACAGAGGGCGCCGGCGCCCGGGAGAGGCGCGGCGGCCCCGGCTTTGAGAGACGGGCCGCTTTTCCCCGCGTGGTGCCTTCCAGGCAGCCTGCGCCTGCAACACCGCAGCCGGAGCCGGGGCTCTGCGCCTCCCAAGGAGGAGGCCCCGTGCAGGCGCCCAGGGCCTGGGGTCAGGGGCTTGGGGGCGGAGGAGGCGCGGGGGCGGGACCCTGCCGGCCATTCCGGTACCCGGGGGCAGACGGGGAAGGCGGGAGCGCTCGCAGTTCCCTCCTGGGGGGACCACACCGCCGGGAGCCCGAGCAGTCTGCGGTGGCCCGGCTCGGGCAGGCGGAGATCTGGGAGCATTTTCTGGAAGCCTCCACAGGCTTCAGGCGGACAGGAAGGACCCGGCGGGAGGCTCAGCAGGCGGAGTGAGGGGATCCCGGTGTCAGCGGGGACAGCGCGGCCCCGAGAACTGAGGAGAACTGAGAGGGAGACGCTCCCGGGCCTCTCAGACCAGCATTGAGGAGCTGAGCCCTGGGAGGATCGGGTTGTGAGGGGAGGGTCCTGGGCTGTGAGGGGAGGGTCCCGGGTGAGGGGTGGGTCCGGGCTGTGAGGGGAGGGTCCCGGGTGAGGGGAGGGTCCCAGGCCGTGAGGGGAGGGTCCCGGGTGAGGGGAGGGTCCCGGGCCGTGAGGGGAGGGTCCCGGGTGAGGGGAGGGTCCCGGGCCGTGAGGGGAGGGTCCCGGGTGAGGGGAGGGTCCCGGGTGACGGGAGGATCGGGTTGTGAGGGGAGGGTCCTGGGCTGTGAGGGGAGGGTCCCGGGTGAGGGGTGGGTCCGGGCTGTGAGGGGAGGGTCCCGGGTGAGGGGAGGGTCCCAGGCCGTGAGGGGAGGGTCCCGGGTGAGGGGAGGGTCCCAGGCCGTGAGGGGAGGGTCCTGGGTGAGGGGAGGATCCGGGTCGTGAGGGGAGGGTCCCAGGCCGTGAGGGGAGGGTCCCAGGCCGTGAGGGGAGGGTCCCGGGTGAGGGGAGGATCGGGTTGTGAGGGGAGGGGCCTGGGCNGTGAGGGGAGGGTCCCGGGTGAGGGGAGGATCGGGTTGTGAGGGGAGGGTCCTGGGCTGTGAGGGGAGGGTCCCGGGCCGTGAGGGGAGGGTCCTGGGTGAGGGGAGGATCCGGGTCGTGATGGGAGGGTCCCGGGTGAGGGGAGGGTCCCGGACCGTGATGGGAGGGGAAGATCCTAGGCCGTGAGGGGAGGGTCCTGGACTATGAAGAGGGGCTCCTGGGCTGTGAGGGGAGGGTCCTGGACTATGAAGAGGGGCTCCTGGGCTGTGAGGGGAGAGTCCCTGGCTGTGAGGGAGGGTCCCGGGTGAAGAGCAAGCTCGTGAGGCTCATTTACTGGGAATCCGTTGCTCTGGCCCCGTCATGAGTGGGGTTCGCATACTGAGCCAGTCCCTACAACGCATGTGTGCCCTGGTGTCTGGGGGCAGCACAGACGTTGTGACTGCTCCATCTCGCCTGGGTGAACACCTGGGTCTCTCTGTGGAGTTGGGGGATGCCGCCTGCTCAAGAGTCGCGTTCCTATAGTATGCGTGTCAGAAAGGCCATGCACCACCAGTGCTAAGCCACAGAAGAGCTGTCAATCTGTCAGTCCTGTCCTGCCAACCCTGAACGTCTGAAACAGCCAGGGAATCCGCGTCGTAGGGAAGCCCCTCCACCCTGCTTGCCTGGGCTTTCTCTGCAAGCTCTGTGCAGAAGGGAGCAGGGTCTGCCTGATGCCACCACTGTGGGCCCAGCGTTCATGATGTCCTAATGGAAGCTTTGAAATCACTTTATATTAGTCCTGGCTCTTAAGAAAATCTATGCAATGCCAATTAGGCACTACTACTTCTTCTTTTTTCTTTCTCTATAAAACATTTGAGGAAGATGGTGCGGGGTGGGCCCTGAAGGGAGTGGTGTCCTGCCTGGAGCTGCTGTTTAAGCTCACTCTTGGTGCTCTGTATACATATCTACCATTGCAGTGTCATACAGAATGTTCCATCGCCTTTTTGATTTTAAAAAGTGCTTATCACTTAGGGGAATTTTGGGGCAGTGCAACTATTCTGTATGATCCATGACATTATACACTTCTCAAGACCGAAAAAAAAAACTGCATAACAGGAAGCGTTAACCCTCAAGTAAATGATACACTTTAGTTAATAATGATGTATCAAATTGTAATGTATGGGCCACCAATGCAAGAAGTTCTAATAACTGTGGGAGGAAGCGGGGTGGAGGGGGAGTATATGAGGACTCCCTGTAGTTTCTGCTCAATTTTTCTGTAAAACCCAAAACTACTCTAAAATATAAAGTCTATTAACGTTTTTTAAAGTGCTTATATAAAGAAATTATTTTGATTCACTATCTTTGGGATCTTTTTTCATGAGATTTGTTTAAAGTAGTGACTGCTTTGCAGTGATGGCACCATTCTTCTGGGATGCCTTTTTGACCTTGAGCAGCAGTTCCTGCCCTACTGAGCAGGAAGACGCAGTGAGTGGAAGGCAGGCCTGGATGCTCACATGGCCTCATGCACTGGTCTGTGAAATGGGATGGTATCTTGTATCATGGCAGTTCTGTCTAGTGGGAGAATGATAAAGTGTGCCTGGCACAGTGTGTACCTTCAGTAAGTGAGGTTGTCAAAAGCAGTAATTGGGTTGGCACTGACATTCATCATAAATGTACAGAAGTAACATGTAGATGGTGAATTGATGAGGAGGGGCCCATGGAGAGATGGGTTTGTGCTGTGTACTTTATTCTTCTAATTTTCTTGTTCTTTTTGGGACTGTCCCTGTGGCTTCCATATGGCTTCAGACAGGTGAGGAGCTGCTGCGTGTTCAGACCAGAAACCTGAGCTCATCAGCACACAAGCCCAGGCTCTTCTGGGGTATCATGTTTCGAGAAGATTTCTCTTTGAAATTTTAAACTCTCTTCCATTTGAATTTGTTGAAATTCTAGAGCTTTTGATAAATCATGCTAAAATGTTTAAATCACTTTTTGCTTTATCATCTTTTTATTTGAAAAGTCAAAATTTATGTAGGAAGCATCATTTTGCCACCCTGCCAAAGTATTCTAACTAAAACTATCCAAGATCCTTCAAGAAATACATATGACTAAAGATAATGTTTCTCCCTTTCTGATAAAAAAAATAAACTATAGTAACTTTAATCCCTAAATAAATAAAACACATGTGGTTGTGACCCACATGAGATCATCACTAGCTAGATACCTGTGAGTTAACATATTGCTTTGTTCAATTTTTGAAACCTATATTGAAGTACATGCGTTACTATAGGAAATTAAACATTGTACAAATGGGCTGGAAGTGGGAACTACAAAGACAAATTGGGGTTGTATTCCAGAGGGCTCAGAGGGACTTAGAGTTCTGTGTCTGCTGATCCAGCCCCCTTGAGACTTTGCTGTGATGAAAATGGGTGTCACAGATGAGGTTTCCTCAAGGTCATTGTTTTCCTCTTAGGTGGTGAAGCTGACACCTAACACTCTTTGTTGTCTTAGGACTTCCCTTTGAATGAATTCAGGTAGAGAACCTGAATAAAGGGTGTATTAGGACTCATAGTCAGAAGAGGCACTGCGAGGACGCATATCCCGTGGCTTTACTTTGGAAACTAACCCGCAAAAGACTTCATCCCAGGAAGGTGGAACAGACGTACTTTTTCTTGCTCTTTTCAAGAGTAAAACAAAGAACCCTGGACTCAATGTAGGAAGCACACACAGGACAACTCTGAGAGTGGGAGGAGGAGGCAGAACAGTCACGGGCCTCAGGACCCAGGGAGCAGTGGCAGGATGGTGAGTTCCCATGGCTTCTTTTGGTCTCCTGCATCCTAGACGCGGGGCTTGTCTACTGTGGTGCGTTTGTGCTGCTATAACAAAACATCACAGACTGGGTAATTTATTAAAATTTATTTCCTCATGGTTCTCAAGGCTGAGAAGTCCAAGATCAAGGAGCCAGCATCACAGGGGGGAAGGCGGGAGGGCCAGTGAAGCCTCTGTTCCGGAGGAGCCCTTGGCCTAACCACCTACCAAAGACCCCACCTGTTCACAGCATTGGCTATTAGGTTTCAACATGTGATTTTTGAGGGGACACATTCAAGCCATAGCATTCCACCCCCGGCTCCCCAAAATACATGTTCTTTTCACATGCAAAATACATTTATTCCATCCCAATACCCCAAAAGTCTTAGCTTATTCCAACGCCAATTCAAAAATGTAAATTCCAGATTCTCCTCTAAATAAGGTATGAGTGAGACTCAAGGCACAATTCTTCTGAGGCATGTTCCTCTCCAGCCGTGGGCCTGTGAAATTGCACAAGTTCTGGGCTTCCACAGTACAATGGTGCGACAGGTATAGGACAGACATTTCCCTTCCAAAAGGAAAAATAGGCAAGAGGGAGTAACAGGCCCCAAGTAAGTCCAAAACTCAACAAGGCAAACAACATTAAATCTTGAGGCTGCCGAATCATCTTTGACTCCATGCCCCACCTTCTGGACACCCTGGGTTGAGGTTGGGCACCCCAGCTCTCAGGCAGCCCTGCCCCCATGGGTTGCTGGCTCAGTTCACCTCAGCAGTTCTCCCAGGCTGGGGCTACACACTGGTGGCTCGGTAGGTCTGGAGTCTCAGGGGTGGCCCTACCTCCACAGCTGCACTAGGCATTGCCCTGGTGGAGACTCTCTGTGGTGGCTGTGTTCCTGCAACAGGACTCTGCCGGGGCACCCAGGCTATCCACAGCATACTTTGAAATCTAGGTGGAGGAGAAAGCCATGCCCCCACAGCTCTTGTACTCTTTTTGCCTGCAAAGTTAATACCACGTGGACTCTGCCAAGGATCACTGCTTGCATCCTCTGGACACCTGAGCTATAGCTGTGTGACCAAGGAATGCTGTGCCAGAATGTGGAGCATGGAGACCTCAGATGGCTGTGGGCAGTGAGGTTGCATGGGTGTCCTGGGCTTCTCTCCCTAAACTGTTCTGTGCTGTGTTGGGCATGGCAGCCCTGAAGATCTCCGAAATGCCCTTGGGATCATTATTTCATAATCTTTATGAGTAACACCAGGCTTCCTTCTATCCATGTTAATCTCCTTACAGAACTAGGCCACACCGTTGGTTTTCTTCCCTAAATACTCTTTGTTGTTCTTTACATGTCCAAGCTGAGAATTTTCAAATCTTTATATATTCTGCTTTCCTTTTAATTATAAATTTTGTCCTTAAATAATTTTCTGTTCTCAAATTTTACCATAAGCAGTTAAGGAAAACTATTCTGAATACTTTTCTGCTTAGAGATTTCTTCTGCCAAATCATCACTCTTAAACTCTGCCTTCCACAAAGTCCTAGAACATGGGCACAATTCAGTCAAGTTTTTTACCACTTTGTAACAAGGAAAATGAAAATACAGCATATCAAAATTTATGGAACACAGCTAAAGCAGTACTGAGAGGGGAATTTTTAGCACTAAAATGCATGCATTAGAAAATAGGAAAAGTCTCAAATCAATCTCAGCTTCTACCTCAAGAGCCTCTTTTCTACCTCTCTAGAAAATGAAGAGCAAAATAAACCCAAAGAAAAAGCAGAAGGAAGGAAATAACTGAAATCAAGGAAATAAAACACAGAAAAGTGGCTGGGTGTGGTGGCTCATGCCTGTAATCTCAGCACTTTGGGAGGCCAAGGTGGGTGGATCACCTGAGGTCAGGAGTTCAAGACCAGCCTGACCAATATGGTGAAACCCTGTTTCTACTAAAAATACAAAAATTAGCCAGGCATGGTGGCATGCACCTGTAGTCCCAGCTACTCATGAAGCACAGGAGGATTGCCTGAACCTGGGAAGCGGAGGTTGCAGTGAGCCAAGATTGTGCTACTGCACTCCAGCCTGTGACAGAGCGAGACTCCCCAGAGGTATCACTGCAGACTCTGCAGACATCAAAAGGATAATAAGGGGAAAAACGACAAACATCTGTATACACATTAATTTGACAACTTAGACAAGTTGGACTACTTTCTGAAAAAGCACAAACTACCACAACTCACGCAACAGGAAGTAGATCATTGAACAGCCCTATAGCCATTAAATACATTGAATTAGCCATTTCAGAAAAGAAATCTTCAGGCCCAGATGGTTTTTCTAAAGAATTCTACCAAACATTTAAAAAACTAACACCCATTCTACACAATCTTTTCCGAAAAATAGAGGAGGAGGCAATACTTCTCAGTCATCTCATGAAGCCAGTATTACATTGACACCGAAACCAGACAAAAACACGAAAGAAAACTACTGACCAATATCTCTCATGAATGTAACACAAAAGCCAATAACAAAATATTGGTAAATATATTTAAGCAATAGGTAAAAAGATTTATCCACCATGACCAAGTTTGGGTTTATACTAAGGATGCAAAGCTGGATCAATATTTGAAAATGAATCAGTGTAATCTACCGTATTAATAAACTAATGGAGAAGAATCATATAATCATGTCAACCAGTGCAGAAAAAGTATTTGACAAAATTTAACACACATTCATGATTAAAACAAAACAAAACAAAACAAAACTCTAGGACAGATAGGAGTAGAGGGGGACCATCTTACTTATTAATGGCTACCTACAAAAAATACCCACAACTAACATGACACTAAATGGTGAAAACTGTATACTTTCTCCATCATATCAGGTACAAGGTAAGGTTGTCTGCCTTCACTGCTCTTACTCCACACTGTACTGGAAGTTCTAGCTAGTGTACTGAATCAAGAAAAGGAAATAAAAAGCATATGGATTGGAACAAAATAATTAGAACAGTCTCTAGTTACAGATGGCATGATCATCTGATTATAAAATCCCAAGGATTCTACAAAAAAACCAAACAAAAAAAAACCTCCTAAAGCTAGCAAGTTCAAAAAGATTGCAAGATACAAGATAAACATAGAAAAGTCAATTGTCTTTCTTTATATAGCATAAATACCAAAATTATGGACACCAAAATTAAAAATACAATACCATTTAAAATTACAAAAAAAAAAAAACAACACTTAAGTGTAAATTCAGCCAAACATGTACAAGACTTTTGTGCTGGAAACTGCATGATGCTGATGAGAGAAAGAGAGAAATCAAGGGAGATCTAAATGCGTGGAGAGGCATACCACATTCAAGGATTGGAAGACAAAATATACTAAAGATGTTAGTTTTCCTCAAACAGATGAACAGAATTCTTATCAAAATCCCAACATAATTTTTTTTTGCAGATATAGTCAAGATTATCCTAAAATTTGTATGGAAAGTCAGAGGAGCTAGAATACCTAAATCAATCTTGGAAAAGGAGAATAAGGTGAGAGGAGTCATTCTACCCAATCCCAGGACTTATTATTGCCATGGTAATCAGGGTAGTGTGGTCCTGAGCAGACTGAAAGATGATAGACAGAACAGAGAACTCAGAAACAGACCCACACAAATACGCCCAACTGATTTTTGACAAAGATGCAAAATCAATTCAGTGGAAGAAAGATAGTCTTTTCAACAAATAGTGCTGGAGTAATTTGACATCCACAGGGAGACAAAAGAAGCATGAGCTAACTTTTACATCTTATATTAGAATTACAAGTTCTAACAATGAAGTACAAATTTAAACATGAAATATAAAACTATAAAAGTTTTAGGGAAAAAATATAGTAGACAACATTTAGGACCTAAAGCTGAACAAAGAGGTCTTAGATTTGATGCCAAATGCATGATCCATAAAAGGCAAAATTGATAGATGAGACCTTACCAACATTGGAAACTTATGCTCTGTGAAAGAACCAGTGAAATGGATGAAAAGATGAGCTACAAACTGAAGGAAATATGTGCAAACCACATAGCTGATACAGGATGAAGAAATCTCAAAGCTCGCCAGTAGAAAAACAGACAATACGCTTAGAAAATGGGCAACAGGCGGGGCGCGGAGGCTCAAGCCTGTAATCCAAGCACTTTGGGAGGCCGAGACGGGCGGATCACGAGGTCAGGAGATCGAGACCATCCTGGCTAACACGGTGAAACCCTGTCTCTACTAAAAAATACAAAAAACTAGCCGGGCGCGGTGGCGGGCGCCTGTAGTCCCAACTACTCGGGAGGCTGAGGCAGGAGAATGGTGTGAACCCGGGAGGCGGAGCTTGCAGTGAGCTGAGATCCGGCCACTGCACTCCAGCCTGGGCGGCAGAGCGAGACTCTGTCTCAAAAAAAAAAAAAAGAAAATGGGCAACAGACATAAAGACATTCCACCAAAGATGCCACAGTGATGGCAGAAGAGCCCACGGAAAGATGTCAGTCAATAGCAGCCAGTGGAGAGGTGCAAGGCCTAGGTACCACTGCACACCCTCAGGAGAGCTAAGATAAAAGACAGTGCCCACTTTGAATGCTGGCAAGGATGTGGCTAAACTGGGTGACTCATAAGTTGCTGGTGGGAATGTAAAATAGTATAGCCACTTTGGAAAACAATTTAGCAGTTTCTTTTAAAACACAATACGCAACTCTCGTTGCAATTACACTCCTGGGAATTTATCCCAGAGAAATCAAAATTTATGTTCACATAAATACAGGCATATGAATGTTTATATAGTTTATTTGTCATAGTCAAAAACTGGAGGCCGGGCGCGGTGGCTCAAGCCTGTAATCCCAGCACTTTGGGAGGCCGAGGCGGGTGGATCACGAGGTCAGGAGATCGAGACTATCCTGGCTAACATGGTGAAACCCCGTCTCTACTAAAAATACAAAAAACTAGCCGGGCGTGGTGGCGGGCGCCTGTAGTCTCAGCTACTTGGGAGGCTGAGGCGGGAGAATGGCGTGAACCCGGGAGGCGGAGCTTGCAGTGAGCCGAGATCACGCCACTGCACTCCAGCCTGGGAGCACAGCGAGACTCCGTCTCAAAAAAAAAAAAAAAAAAAAAAAAAAAAAAAAAAAAAAAAAAAAAAAACTGGAAAGAACCCAAATGTCTTTTGGTGGGTGAAACGTTAAATTGTACGTCTGCAGCATGAACTATGGATACCTGTGACAACCTGAATGAACTCTCCAGAGAATTATGCTGAGTGAAAAAGGCCAATTCCAAAAGGTTACTGTCTGATTCCATTTACATAACATTCTTGAAATGGCAAAAGTGTAGCTGTGGAGAATGGTTCAGTGGTTGCAGGGGGTCGACAAGGGGTGGTCTGGGAAGAATGTGGGTGTGTCCAGGAGAGGTCACAAGAGGGTCCTATGGGTGGAGGCAGTCCAGGTCTGGCTGCATCCATGTCAGTATGCTGGCTGCAGTCGTGTGCTATAGTTTGACAGGATGCTACCCCTGCAGGAAAACGGTACACAAGGTCTCCGTTTACTGTTTCTCACAACTGCATGTGAACCTACAGTTATCTAAACAAGAAAAGTCAGTTCACACCTATTCACTCTCTGTCAACAAACCCACATATACGCACTGCATGACGAGGGCTTTAACCAATATGTAGAATCATGTGAAGTGGGAAGAGGGAAAAGGGCTTTCCTTTTAGGGAACTATGACCTTGACTGACTTAAAATCAATATTTGCTTCAGGTTTGCGGGTCCAGATCTAAAAGTTTAAATTAGATGTCAGGGTAGGTTAATTCAATTTCAGTGACCTTGATATTGAGCCTTTGAAACACTGCCTCCCAGTTAAGGCTTGAATAAATAACAGTTCTCAGGTTGAATCAGGTGTGTTCAAATACGCAGAACCGGGCAGAGGGAGGTGGAAGGCAACAGGCTACACTGTGCTTCGGGCTCCCTCCTGCTCTCTGTGAGCCTGGACTGAAGCCTCCTCTGGTTCAGGTTCAGAGACCTTTCAGCCCCGCCTCTCCCTCCAGCCAGGTGGGTGTGGGTGGCCCAGGGGTGCCTCAAGTGGCAGGTTTGTTTTCTGGGGATCTCAATGTGATTGTGAACTTGCTGCCTCACGATTTCCTGCCAACCACCTCCTTCTAAAGGAGAGGCAAGGAGGAATCTCCGTTTTCTTCAAATGCTTGGGTCTCCCACAAACCAGTCATCGGATCCTCTTGGCAAAATGAGGACCCCAAGTGTTTAGAATCTGAATAACTTTGCCTTCTTTCTCCTTATCTTTTCAATAGTCTGTGGATTGTTTGGGGCATATCTGGTGGGGAGAATCTGAAAGTTGAAAATAAGCGATCAAATGAAGGGTAAATGCATTACTATTAGTAAATTTCTAAACAGGGCAATGAATGCCAGCTAACTAGAAACTGGCATGTCCCCACCATCTGCTGTTTGGGACCGAAGTCATGTGGAGCAGGAACGTAACATCGGTTGTGTCAGCACTCAGGCGCCACTGTGCTGAAGCTCCCAAAACCTGGCGTTTTATGGTCCCAGGGTGTCCATTGTTCCAGCTTCCTCTCCACCAAAATGTCACAGCCACTGGCCAAAGACACGGGGCGCCCCGTGTGATCAGCCACAAAGCAGGCAACACTAAATGCCCATTTTGGGAATGGACTGTTTATACGGGGGGCGGTTGGTTCTCAGAAGGTCTAAATGGGGTGGGCCCGAGGACTGCTGCTTCTGGGGGATCCTCTGTCCTGCGGACTGGACTTGGGCCCCATTCCTCCTGGAGAGAGCGAAATGGCCTCTGTTTACTTCAAGAGTTAAATAAATACAGGCTTCCCTTGCTTGGAGCCCTGTTTTGGAATCAGTATTTACTGGGTGTGTTTTTGGTGAACTGGAAGGTACATTTCCAGGTCTGCTTCTCTGTAGGAATGTGGGGAAGCGCTGGCCATCTGACAACTGTGTCAGCCTTGGCGTCCTCCTCCTCCAGCCCCTGTGGACAAAGGGTGGGTGGGGTTGCCTGGCCCCCTTCTCACTGAAGGAGCTCCCAGGGGAACATGGCCCAGACAACAGCACAGCTGCGAGGACGGGCCCCTTGGTGAGAGGTGGTCACTGGTGCTGAATTGACATGGTGTCCACCCCCCTCTCAAAAACCAGCTAACAGGTGTGCACGGAGCCACAGGTCTGCCAAGGGTGGTGGGAGCTTGAAGACCGCAGTGCCTGCTCTGTTCCACGTAATTTACTTCTGCGGAGGCAGGAACAAAGGTCAGGCAGAAAGCAGGGGTGGGAAAGATCCCGCCTGCAGACTTCACCTGCGGCCGGTGGTTCTAGGGGCCTGGGCAGGAGACCAGTTCAGTCTATGTTGTGTCTGCCCCCTGGCTGACCTGGGTTCCCAGCCACCTGAGGCCAGGCCTGCCTTGGTCCTGTGTCAGAGCCCTCCCTGCCCAGGGGAAGCACAGACCTGGGGCTGAGCCTGACCCCAGCCAGACCCCAGCCTGACAGGAGCGTTCAGCCACCTGGGAGGGACTAGGTCAGAGGGCAAAGGCTGGGAGGACGAGGAGGCTGCTAGGGCCCCGCCTGTGAGCACTCGCTGCCTCACTTCTCCTCCCCCTGCACGCTTCCAGGTCGCATATGAGTGTCTAGGTTGGGAAAAGGGTCTCTGTGTGGCCGACTTCCCTGCAAGAACTGTCTGTTGGGAGAACGCTGTGGCATGCTGGGCTTGGCTTGTGCACCGCTACCCTCGGAATGTCATTTTATTTGTTGATCTTGTGCCTGATGTTGCAAAGTGAGGTGAGGCCGTTGTGGAATGTGCACTTATCCTGGGACTTGCTACGCATTTGTCTTGTCACCTGAGGAGAGGGGAGGTGGCCTGGAGCCTGGGGCCTGCTCTGTCTCCCTGGATCTCCTGTTTCCGGGCCTCACACAAAACCCCATGAGAAGAGAAAGTGTGCCCAGCTTTGCCCACCAAGCACTGTCCTGGGCTTTCTCACCTGAGCCTTCTCACCTGTCCATACCCCTCCTCCCTGCTCCAGGACGCCTCCTGGGGCTGGAGAGTGGCCGAGGCCACCACCCTTTCCTGAAACCCCGAGGAGGCAGCATCCCCGGCTCCTGCCAGCTGCGTCCTGACGTGCTGTTGACGCTCTGCTTCTCACTGCGATGCGGAGGCCCCGCGGTTATTTTCACTCCCTCCTCATTTAACTTCACTCGGACTTCGTGGAGTCCACAGGGTGAAACCAGAGGAGGCGTTGCCTGGAATGACTGCTTTGCTTGGAGCGAGCCTCCCTCTGTGCCGTGGCCCTCAGTGGGCTCTTCCCACCGGGCTGTGACTGGCTCCTGAGGGGGCATGGGTGGGCTGAGGGTGTTTTCCGCCCCAGTGGCTCTAACCTGCCCCGTGGCGGAGAACAGCTGCTCCAGGACCCCGGGGTGCTGTTCGTGTTCTTGATGGAGCTTGGCACGTTGCTGTGTAAATAGCAGGTACTCCTAGTTGCTGCTTTGTTGTGAAAAGAGAAAAGCGATCCTGAATATTTAGAGCTGTGTGTGCTACACCTTCCTGCTGTCATCTGTGGGGCAAGTCCAGCATCTGGGGGGCCTGCGGGAGCCATGGGAACTCATGCTGTTTAGGGTGAGTTGGTCATGATGGCTGTGGCTGCAGGTTCCCGCTACGGTGGAATCCAGCAGCCACAGTTTAGTGTAGATGGTGTGCCATTGGTGACATGGATGCTTGCATGCATCAGACCTCCGGAGCTCTGCTGAGTGATGGGCAACGTGGCCGGGACCCTGGTCCCAGGCATAGCCTCTCAGGGGACTCAGGGACCTGAGGGAAAGCTGACAGAGGCAGCAGGAGAGGAGTGAGGGGCTTCGTGAGATGGGGACCCCGTCCCATTGCTCAGTGCTGGGTCCCCAGCATGAAGTGTCTCACACAGAGGAGGCCTCACATGTCCCAAACCTGCATCAAAGCAGGATGAGTGGAACCCAACCCTCCGTCCCGGATCTCTTAGGCAGTAGCCAGAGGCTCCCAGCAGCCCCTCAGGAAGCTACCAGCAAACGGAGACATGGGAGCTGCACCTGACATCTCTGATTGGGTGTGGCTATTTCCATGGCCCATTTTTGCATTCAGGTTCTGATTCTCTGAACAATGTGATATTGGCTGATATTTATCTAATGCTCACTGCATGCCAGGTTACTGTTCAAATCAATTATATGAATTTAATCCTCAAAATAACCCACAAGGTGGGGACTTTGTGATCCTGTTTTACAGATGGGGCTACTGAGGCAGAGAGATTGAGTAACTCCCTCAGAGTCACCCCCTGATAACTAGGATTGGAACCCAGGCAGGTGACTCTGGGACCCAAACTCTGAACCCCTTTGCCTTAAGGCGGACTGCGCTGGAGGCTGTTTCCATTCCCCAAAAGAGCCCCTGCGCTCAGCATCTTGTGAGCTTTGAGTGTGGAAGCTAGGATTGAGGGCTTGTCTGCTGTCGGAGAGTGGCCACCTACACACATCCTGAATGTGGGTGCCTTTAAAATATAGATACCCAGGAAATCCCCAGAAACGTTGGAGAATAAACATCAGCTCAGGTTGCCAGCGTTTAGACGCCGCATTTAGTCCCAGAGGACGGATGCCACACCCAGGGGCCAGAGGCAGTCTTCCCTCTGGCTTTTCATTTGGTTTCCTTTCAGTATTTGAAATGTAGAAATCAAGCCTGGATGTCAGAGTATTGATTTAGTTTTCTTTTTTCCCAGGAGGCATGATTAACAAAGAGCCAAAATGGCAAACTGCGGGGAGGCCATGGCATGGGCTGTGCCTCGAGGGCCGTGGTTGTGGGGCTGGCCGGGGAGGGCATCTCTGGTCCACAGAGGCCGGTCTGTGCTGCAAAGCCTGGGTGCAGGCACAGGGATGACGGGAGGGTCCTGGAGTCAAGGGAGCAGCTAAATATCAATGCAGCAACTTCTTTTTGCCAGAGATCCAGGTTGAAAAAAGAAAATGTTACAACTTTTAAAAAATATCGTACTTAAAACCTGCATTTGTTCTATACCCCGAACATCTTTTTAGAGCCACAACATCAAGAAATATGGCCTGAAAAAGGCTCATGAAAATTCCGTTCCGAGAATTAAGTGGTAATGACACTCTGAAACCTCACTGTTTAAAGAGATCCACTGATAGTATAACAGGACCCCTGATATAGTTATAAAATTCATTGTTAAAATCGGGGAATGTTTGCAAGCGTCTGGCCCACAGATATGAGGAGCCAGAGTCTTCAGAGGACGCTGGAGGACGGTGCCCAGCTCCCCGCCAGCGGCTGCAGCTCTCATGCTGCTGGGACAGTGGCTGGATGCAGACCTGCGTGGTGCAGCGTCTGCTGCTGCTGCGGTGAGGGTGGCCACATAGGTGACGCCCTGCCAGCCGCATCCAGGCCCAGCCTCGCGGTTGCCCACTTTGAGGCCAGGTCTCTTGGGAATGCAGGCCTGTTGTGTCTACAATCTCATACTCCTTAAACTCCCCTGACCAGGACACACGACAAGGTTTTCCTATCAAACTTTACATGCATTTCCTAGGACATCTCCGGATTTCATCAGCTCCGAGTAGACCTAGCCTTTGTCCTTACAGCCGGGAAGGCATTCGATACCCAGATCTGGTCACATTCTGCCTGTTGGTGCATGTGTTAGAAGCACGTGTGTGTTTCTGCCCACCTCATGGCTGCTGAGGAGCAGTGGCTACTGCGTGTCATTCTTGTGATGGCTTTGTGATTTTGTGTGCAAAGCCTTGTTTACAGGCCGCCCCCGAGAGCAAAGGATAATGGTGCATTATCTATTAACGTGACCCTGGAGAACTCTAATTGAACTGCACAAATGGAAGAATCCTCCCCCCAGCCCCTGCTGCTCACAGACAGTACGCTCAGCCCAGCAGGGGCTGCTCTTACAAATGCCGTCGCAGCACAGGCGGTCAAGGCTCGGCATCTTCCGGGGCCCCCGGTTTCCTTTGAGAGGACGCAGTATTTTCAGAAATGGAGTTCGCATGTGTACTCACCAGTCAGCAGCAGTCAGCTGTGACGTCTCCGAACTGTAGAGGCTTTGGACTTTTTGACCCACTTTCTACATAGAACGATGGAGATTTAGGATCTTACCGCCCTAGTTTAATCTTGTTTTGCAGATGAGGGGCCGAGGTCCCGGAGTCCTGAGCCACGTGAGCTGGGCTTCCACTCTGGGCTCCATGCTGTGCTTCCTTGCCAGATAGACGTGGCCGGTCAAGCTGTTTCAAGGTCTTATTCCAGTCAGGTTTTTATTTGATTGATTTCTTTGTTCATGAAGTAGAATGTGGTTTATGTATTACATATATTTCTGTGTGTGTTTTTATTACAATATCTCATTTTCATGGGCTTTTGTAACTTAAGTTACCGCTAACCTGTGACCCTTGTGGTCTCTTCTTCCACCACGTGTATCCTAATGTGGGAATTCTGCTTTGGTGGATGACTTTTGTGAAGTTAATTAATACACATTTCATTTAGAATAATGCTTTGAGCAACTCAAAGAAAGTGAATTTAATTTTATCACTTAGTTTTTAAACTATTTTATACTTAAAGAGCTCTATTTGACTTATTCAGATTTTTGCCATCAATGTTGTATATACACAAAGGGAAGCTAAGCAAAGTAACTTGGTTAGATTTTCCTAAAATTTCTTCACATTCAGCATCCAACTCTTCTGACTCCCTTTAACTGGGACGTTCCCCAGCCATCACCGTCAGTCTTCCTCAGATGCCAGTTTGTAGATGTATTTCTCTTTCCTTGATGCCTCATGTGGCAACAAATAAAGACTTGAAGCTCTTCCTGGGCTCTCGAACCAGGCCTGCCGCATTCTCAGAGACGTAGAACCTTAGGAGATGCGTGGACGTGCGTGGTGCGTCTGTGTGCGCTGTGTCGTGGGCTGGCTTACGCAGTTGTGCGGCTGGCATGTCTGACCTCAGTAGTGCAGACACAGGCTGGAGACCCGGGCGGGATTTCCGTGTGACAGTCTGCAGGCAGGTGTCCGCTTCTCCAGGGGACCCTGTCCTGTTCTCTTAAGGCCATGCAGGGATTGAATGAGGCCCAGCCCACTGTGGAGGGGCACATGCTCCCCGCGGAGCCAGCTGACTGCAGGTGTTAATCAGCCACACCCACCCGACGACCGCACAGCCCCCGGCGAGGGTCGGACTGGGTGGCTGGGCTGGGGCCTCAGCAGACTGACCCCTGACCCACCCGAGACCAGGCTCCATCCTGACCCACCTTCCTCATTTCCGTGAAATGCATCATTCCTTCCTGGCCACCTGCCCGGCGCACACCCAGGCTGACCGCAGGACCATTTGCTCTTTCCTAGGGTTTGTTACTTCCCGTGCCTTCATTACCCCTGGGGCCTCTCCTCACACGGCTCCTCAGGCCTGGAACGCCCCCAGCCCCGCTCACATGTGGGATACGTGTGCCAGGCACCTCCTGGTGGGATTCCAGGTTGTGCCCTGGGGCTAAGAGCACCTGGAGGCTCAAGGTGACTTTGAGACCCTCCCGCGCAGGGTCTGGATGGATCGTGGGAGAGCCATGAATAGAGCAGCTGCCGTGGAAGCAAAGCCAGGGCGGGAGGACGGCTGCACCTCCACCCGCAGAGCACCGGGGTCTCGTAGGAAAAGCAGAGGCCTCCTGCGGCCGCTATGCCTCTTCCAGAAACTTCCTTACGCACAGAACGAGCATCGCATCCCGAATGACTGGCAGTGGTATTGTGGATAAATGTTAACCTGAACATAACCAGGTTTTCATCTGAAAAGTTCTAGTTAAATTTTTAAAGTCTTGTTTTTACCAATTCTGCTTGTTCAAGACATACCTTATGCTTTTTTCCTCTAGTTTTTCTTTTAGAAAGAATTTAATGAATTGTGCTGGGATCACCCTCGTAACGTTCTCCCTCACCACCCCCTGTCCTCCCAGTCTCTCCACTCCGGCCCCAGCAGTTGGCGTGTCAGTTATATTTATATTATACATCCTGCCATCTGGAGCTCTCATCGAGAATTTCTCGGACATGGTGTGACTTCAGTGGGTCCTTTGTTTCAGAACAAGTGTGTTCTCCTTACTCTCTGGCACGGCCTCGGTATTTAGGGGTTTCCTCTCTCTGGGAAGCTGTTCCTTCTCGAGAACATAGTGTGCTTTGTTCCTCCAGTGAGGGAGGTGGGTCATCCTGGGGGGAAAACTGCCGGCAGCTCACAGAACAATAGGACAGAGGATACTGTCCACGGCTGTCTAGGTCTGAGCTGTTCAAAGGTATTCTCCGCGTTTCCATGGGTTTCAGCTCTAGGTTAGATTTTCTCCCTATTAGAGGGAACAGCTCATCCCCCGGCATCGACAGAGGGGAGTATCTGTTGGCAAGCGGGATGTCGAAACCCAAAAGCGAATTATTGGTAGCAGCCCACGTGCAGCACATGCCCACGGCAACCAAGCTGCACGGTGGCCTGGCGTGGTGTGTCCACAGCAGCAACGCGCAGTTTAGAATATTTGGAGTGCACACAGGCTCACGAGGCTTTCTGAATGCTCGTGCATGTCTCCATCGTGGGAGATGCGCAGTAGACACACAGAAGCTTGTTCTGTCTGTGACGGCAGCAGCCCCTCCTGCAGGTGTGGAGAAGGCCCTCTGTCCTCACGCGTCGGGCTGCGGCCCAGGTGTCTGTGTCACTGAGGTCCCTCAGTAACTTCAGGGCAGAGGCCTTCTGTCCCGGACGCCTGCCCTCAGGGGCTGTGTCTTAGTCTGTTTTCTGCTGCTGTCACAGAGTATCACGGATTGGGTAGTTTACACACAATGGAAGTTTATTTGGCTCATGGTCCTAGAGGCTTGGAAGCCCAAGATTGAGGAGCTGCATCTGGTGAGGGCCCCTGAGCTGTGTCTTCCCAAGCGACAGCATCACCTGGCGAGACAGCAGAGAGGGCAAGAGAGCAGAGAGCCCGAGAGGGGACCCAGCTTGCTCTCAGAACTAAAACAGCACTTATCCAGTCACGAGGGCAGGGTCCTCAGACCTGGTCACCTCTTCTTAGGCCCCACGTCCCAACACGGCGGCATTGGGGGTGAGGTTTCCCACACGTGACCTTTGCGGGACACGTTAAACCCCAGCAGACTGCCTTGTCCCCTGCTTATTTTGGTTGTTTCATTGAAACGTGGGTGTGATGGATGCTGGGGTTTCTCTCCCAGGCGGCGGCATAGGCCGTCATTCTGGGGAAGGGAGGCTTTGGGGTTTCGGTGTCCAGGACTGTGTCAGTTTCCTATTGCAATTGACAGATCGCCGCAAACAGTGGCTAACCACACACATTCATGGTCTATAGCTCTGGAGGCCAGAAGTTCTAACACCAAGGTGTGAACAGGGCCAGTGCCTTCTGGAGGCTTCAGGGAGAATCCTTTCCTTGCCCTCTCCAGCCCCAGGTGCTGCCTGCATTCCTGGGCTCATGGCCACACCACCCAGACCCCTGCATCCATCCTCACATCTCCTCCCTGCCTGAGCCTCCCGCTGCCCTGCTGGAAGGACCCTGGGATGACCCTGGATCTCCTGGATAGTCCAGGATGACCTCCCCAGGTCAAGGTCACTGACTTAATCCTACCTGCAAGGCCCTTTTGCCACATAAGGTGACATTCACAGGCACCAAGGATCAGGTCGTGAGCATCTTGGGGGCCATAACTCAGCCAACCCCAGTGGCTCTCTGTGGTGCGTGGGGGCTTGGGTTGCACTGTGAATGACTGCAGACTGTGCCGCAGCTCAGGTAGGGACCCCGAGGGGCCTCCAGTGTTGGGCTGCAGCGACCAGGCATCGCAGCACACACTTCTGGGGATGTTGGGGTCCTCCCTGCCCCTCCCTCTTCCCGTGCATTCCTACCAAGGGGAGTCTGCTGTGCCTCCACGTTGCACCTGTTCTCCAGGTGTGTCCACGTGAGCACACGGCAGAGCCCTGAAGACTTCTGAAGATGCAGGCTGCTGAGCCTTCTGCGTAAACCACGGCTTAAAATAATACAAAACGTGATGAAGTGACTCTGCTATTATTTTATTGTAATTATAATAAAATACACCTAGGCGCTAATTTGAAAGCGTTGAGTGATCTTTGCAGGTATTCACTGCTTTGTACTTGGACAAGCATTTGCCTTCCCATGAGCAGTCTTCTGCCTCGGGGCTCAGTTGGCCCTGCGAGGAGATGCCTGGTTCCCCAGTCGCCTGGGCAATCGTGCAGCATGGGTGGGGGACAGGGCCTCAAGTCTTCCTCTAAAATCTGAGGAGCTCTGATTCCTCCTCAGGGAACATGGTCGGGCCTGGTGGGACTGGGCCTGCCATTCCCTTCCTGCTGCTGGGGGCTTGGTGTGGGGTCCAAGGCCCAGGCCAGCGCCCACCCCTCCTGAGGCCCTTCCTGCCGTGGCCTGGCCAGGACCTGAGGTCCTCCTTTCCATATCCGTGGTCACACATACAGCTGGGCTGTTAAGGGCATCCCCACTGTCACTTCCTGGGAGCTGTGGTCACCCTCAGTGAGCCCCTCTGTCCTTCTAGTTCAGGTCTTTCCAGAAGGTGCTTCCTGTGACACTGAGTCCTCACCCCAGCCCAGGAGAGGCCACTGATGGATGGCCTGCTGGGGTACAGAATCAGAGGGGCCTCCTGCCTTGCTGTGAGCATGAGAGGCCGCTCATTCACCCTCACCCTCACCCTCCCACTGTGCTCCTCACTCACCTACCTCCTCCAGTTTCTGCCCTGTGCCAGCTTCTCCGTTGCACAGAGAGGGGACATGCGCACACACATGCACACACAAACACGCTCACACACGGGCTCACATCCAGGCATGCACACACACATGCACAGACATGCACACACACACTTTTTTTTTTTTTTTTTTTTTTTTTTTTTGAGACAGAGTCTCGCTTAGTCGCCCAGGCTGGAGTGCAATGGCGCGATCTCGGCTCACTGCAAGCTCCGCCTCCCGGGTTCACGCCATTCTCCTGCCTCAGCCTCCCGAGTAGCTGGGACTACAGGTGCCCGCCACCTCGCCCGGCTAGTTTTTTGCATTTTTAGTAGAGACGGGGTTTCACCGTGTTAGCCAGGATGGTCTCGATCTCCTGACCTCGTGATCCGCCCGCCTCGGCCTCCCAAAGTGCTGGGATTACAGGCGTGAGCCACCGCGCCCGGCCAACACACACACACTTTCATGCAGACATGCTCACACCTGTGCATGCACAGATGCACACACACGCACACACAAACA
Organism: Theropithecus gelada; assembly: GCF_003255815.1. Classification (NCBI taxonomy): domain Eukaryota; kingdom Metazoa; phylum Chordata; class Mammalia; order Primates; family Cercopithecidae; genus Theropithecus; species Theropithecus gelada. The sequence continues at coordinate 51,493,881 of NC_037685.1, forward strand.
TGCTCACACACGTACACACGCATGCACAGTCACGCTCACACATGCACACACACTTGCATGTAGACATACTCACATGTGTAGGCACGGATGCTCACACACATGCATGCACACACACAGGCACATGCACATACACACATGTACATGCGGACATGCTCACACACATGCACACACACATACAAACACACATGTGGACTTACCGTCTAGTGAGGCAGTGCTGTCTCCTCGGAGGCCTGCATGTGCGGGTGGGTTGCGGTCCCCGTGTGGTGTTGGCCAGGCCTGCTGTGCTGTGAGGAGCCGGCCATGGGGGTGGGCCTCACCTCTAGCTGACCCAGTTGGTGGCTACATCCCTGGTGCCCAGGCCTGGTCCCTGGCCAGTGCAGCCTTCACACCTGACAGCACGGACAGACCCTTCTTGCCCAGACCGCAGCAATCAGGCACTCCCTCTCCTTCAGCTCGGGGCTGCTGGGCAAAGCACAGCCGTAACTCTGGAGCAAAACCCCTGAAGGCCCCAGTGAAGGCCCCAGCTGCCGAGCTGTTCTCCCAAGACCCCCCCAGGCTCTGGGAGGCAAGGCCCCAACCCCCACCCAGAGAGGGTATGAGGAAGGAGCCCACTCTGTGCACAGGCTCTGCCTCTTTCTCCAGGGTACAGGTGGGGGGGAACCCCCCAGGGAGCCGATGCCTTCAACACACAGTAGTTTGCTGAACCCAGAATCTAGGCATCTTTGCCTTCATTTTTGGCTCTTCCAAGAAGAATCCCATTGGTACCCACTTCTCACCAGGCATCTGGCCTGTCCCGATGCGGGCTGTGCTTCGCCTCTCTGAGCAGCTAAAAGATGTTTGAAGGGGTGGGGCCTGTGAGTGAGAACCTGTCTGGCCCTGGAGCTCTGGGAGGTGGACGAAGGCGTTCTGGAATATTTCAGGCTGGTGCCAGATCTGTCATGGCAGCCTTCTCTCATGCCTGACTCAGCTCTGCCCTGGGCACAGACATCCCCTCTGAAAGGGCCCGTAGCTCCCACCTACCTCTGCCGCTGTCAGCAGGGAATGCCGCTGTCTTTTCACGTCCTCCTGCCAACCTGGGGCCCAGGCACTTCTCGTGGAATCTAAAGTTGCTTTTGAAGGAATTCTTTCTCTATGCGGCGGATTCCTGCTCCTCGTCCAACAGGGTCTGAGCGTGCTCCTCCTGGCCAGGATTCTGGGGCCTGGCATCAGAGCGGGGCAAGGGTCACTGAGCCTCCACAGCTCCTCAGAGCTTTCTGCTCAGGACTCCACAGCAGGGCATGGCTAGGAGGGAATGACTTGTATGGGGACCAGGACAGGCACCAGGTGGATCCTCAGGTCGGTCAGCAAGGACCCTCAGGAGGTCCCCAGGGCCACTCACCTCCCTGCACCCGTGTCTGCAGCCAGTCGTGCATGTGGCTGCTCCGTAGCCTGTCTTGGTCCCTTTCCTGCTATTGTGGGTAGAATTGTGTCCCTGAAAAGATGTGTTGAGTTCTGACCCCCAGTGTCTGTGGGTGTGGCCTCGTGGAGGTGGGGCCGCTGCCTCTGCAGATGCATGAGCTCAGATGGAGTCGCCCTGGAGTAGGAACCATAATCCAGCCACTGGTGTCCATGGAAGATGGGGAGAGATACAGGGAGACAGGCTCGCAGCTGGGTCGGGCCACAGTCAAGGGTGCTGGCTCCCCAGAAGCTGGCAGAGGCAGGGCGGCTCCTCCACTGGTGCCGGTGTGCACGGCCACACCAACCACCCGCTTGCTCCAGGCCCCAGAGATTCCACCCCAGGGACACAGGGGACTCACAGAGGCTTGGCCTGCAGCCCCCACTGGAAGGGTTGTGGATGGGGATCTGGCACATTCGATGTAACTGAGAGAGGTTGGGTTAACCAGGCTGCCTGGGAGGAGACGGCGTCCACTTGCAGTGCACCTCAGCGCAGGGTTGCGGGGGTTGGAGGGTCCCAGCTGGGGCAGTGCATAGCCCACCTCGGATGGCCCCTGCCCACGGTGGAGACTCTTGAGATTCCCTTGAGGCGGCCCCGGTGCCCTGGGTTCTACAGTTGCCCACGTTGATGTCAAGCTTTGAGTTGTGGTTCTTGCCTCAGGAGCAGCTCTCCCCACCATGCAGGCAAATGGTCTCTAGTTAAAGTGAGTTTGCCTATTGTTTTTTCACCAAACAAACCCACCCGAGCAGTACCCGGGCTGCCCCCAGGATGGCGTGAGCCCATCATGATGCTCCCTGTGACAGGGACCCCCTGCCAAGGAACAAGGTGCAGAATCCCACAGCGCCCTGTGTCTGCTCGCATGGATGCATGTTACCATAACGCGCACATATAAAAGTCATGTACGGATTTCAGAAACTTTAAAATAGCCATACCCTTTGGCCTGTACCTCTACTTGTAGGAAATTAACCCAGAGAAACAATCAGATGTGAGATAAGGATTTGCCTGTGTGTTTCTTTGCCAGTATTTATGACAGCCAAGAATCACTAGAAAACCTGATTAAAATTTGAAACACACATCCCAGGAAATATTCACCCAGCTACTTAAAATCATGCAGACGAGTAGCATCATGAAAAAAGTTTGAGTGAAAAATTTGTTACAAAGAATATACATTGCTGTTATAATTTTGTATAAAAAGGCATCAGAAGGATAAAAAGACCTCTAGGTGATGCTGTTGAAGTGTATTTTATTTTTATTTTCTGTATTTTCCAAAGTGAATGCAATGATTTTGTAGTCAGACAAAAATACATATTAAGTTACTTGTTTTATGCATCAAAACGTAATGGTCATTTGTGTGTGAGAACTTTAGATGATGAAGTCCAGGTCAGCAATCCTGCCAGATTTTATCCCCAAAAGACCATCTCCTCACTAACTGTCCTTATCAACTGATTCTGCATTATAGTTTATGTTAATGTGAATTCCAGACTTCCTTGCCCTGCAAAGGTACAAAAAAGTCAGAAGTCCAGCAGCTCCTCCTCTTCCTTCCTCTCCCGCCCCTTCCCTCCCTGTCCCCCACTTCAGAAGTGCAGTCCTTCAGTCGTCCGTGTGTGGACCAGGACCTGCTCACTGCTGGGACACAGGGACCTGTTCACACGTCACACTGGCCCCCGAGGGGGAGGTGCCAGCAGGTGCCCTCCTGTCACCGCATGGAGGCCATCACATACCCAGGTGCCATGTCACCTCTGCTGCAGCGTGAGCTCTGGGCGGGCAGGAGCCACCAGCCTTGCTCAGTGCTGCACCTCAGAGCCAGCCCTGGTTGTCTGGAATCGAGGGTTCGTTTCCAGATTTCTGGGGCCATGGCTTCAGTACATCCCTGACACGCTGGGTGTTATCCCGCCAGGCTCTCCCAGTTACGATGAGCTTGTGAATTTCCTCACAGTCCTTTTCCAGTCTCCACCCTCTCTGATTCCCTCCCAAGCCGTGGAGTGAGGCTGTGCAGAAAACATCTATGCCTTCCCTTCTGTGGCCGGGGCCGCTGAGCCCCTCCATAGCCCTGCTCCCCTAGTCTTGGGGTTGGCACTGGGAGCCTGGCCCTGCCTGCTCCAGCTCCCAATTCTCACCTCCGCTTTGTGGCTGATCATCCAGAAAGGTCGGTGGCTATGAGGATGTTTGGTATCCAGGTGTCGCGTTGCCTTCAGCCTCCCTCCTGGAGCGCCTCTGGTTCCTGGGAGAGAGGCTGAGCCAGGGATGGAAAGAAAGCCGTCCCTTGGGACACACAGCTTGGGACCTTACCTAAGTGTCCTGGGTCTATCTGCTGGGAACTTTGTGGATGCCATTCCCCTTGCGACACTGCAGACACCACAGGTCTGCATCTTTTGCCTCTGTGTGGCCTGGGGCAAGTCGCTGAACCTCTCTGCATATTCTGTAACATGCTAAAAACGGTGCCTTTTCCCCGCTCTCTGTGAAGACCAATCGTTTACAGTGTGGGGAGCATCTGGCGGGTGCCTGGAGTGCCCAGTGCTCCCTAATGCCAGGTGTAACGGTGACAGTCGTTCTTTAGGCAAGAGTTAAATGATTTTTATGGAAAGATGGCATCATTTGTGCTATAATTTAAGGCAGAATAAAGACTTGACAGAGCTAGAGAGAAAGAGAGACTTAGTTTAACAAATCAGCTCCTGAAATTGTGGGTGTTGGAAGGTCCAGAATCCGCAGGCCAGGGGCAGCCGGGGACTGGGGAGAGTTGGGTTGCAGTCCAGGCCGTCTGGGGGCAGAGCTCCCTCTTCCTCGGGGAACCTCTGTCTTTTTCTCTCAAGGCCCTTGATGGATTGGGTGAGGCCCACCCACATTATGTCACCCGCTTTACTCAGTCTACTGACAAAAGTGCCAATCTAACCTAGCATTTGACCCAATATCTGGGCATGGTGGCCCAGCCAAGTTGCCAGTAATAAAGTCAATGGCCACAGAGACCAAGGGTCTCCACCCTGGTACCCCAACATGACATGGTGCCAGCTAGAGGATGCTGGCCAGGGGAGAGTGGATGGCATAGGGTTGAGGAAAGAAGCCAAGAGCATGTGTGGAAATGCCCAAGGGGTGAAGAGGGAGATCAGAGAAGTGGGATGGGCCAGAGAGTGTGGCCTTTTCCTTTCATCTTGCTTTTAAGATGCAACAGATTTCAGCAGTGGTTCTCAAAATGTGGACCAACACATTCAACATCCCAGGGAATTTTGCTAGAAATGCACATCCTCAGGCCCCACCCCAGACCTCCTGGATCAGCAAGGAGCCATCAGAGCCTAGCCATGTGAGCTTAACAAGCCCTTGGTAGATCCTGATACAGCCCAAGGCTGGGTAGGCTGGAGGGCACCTGCCTGGCACCGGGAGAAGAGGGCAAGTGCTCAGGGAGTGTGGCCTGGGGCCGTGTGGGATGAGGACCAGGGAGAGTGTTTTGCCTTAGACTAGTGGAAAGGGCAGGGCCTGCATTTCAGGACCCTTCTGCCTGATGACAGGCTTTCCCTGAAGCTGGAGGGGTGGGGTTGGGGTGGGGGGTGGGGGACGGGGAGTGGTGAAGGTTCCCTGAACTGACAGGGAATGAGTTAGGAGTAGACCCATTTGAGGGCACTTTTTGGAGACCATGTATAGACAGGAGGTAGCAATTGTGCAGTGGTAGGCACAGTGGGGTTGCTTCAGCTCTGGGCAGCCCAGGGGATGTTTGTCCACACAGGGAGAGGCTCCCATCCACACCGAGGCCTTTCCAGAGTCCTCCTTTCACTGGGCTCCAAAGAGATTCTATAGAACCAAGTGAAACTGCTGATACTCAATACGTTTCTCATGTTAAGCAAAAACAAAAACAAAGCAGCCATTTCTTACAGATTTACTCAGTACCTTCTATCTGTGGTTGTTGTACTTCTTATTCTGTAATTATTTTTTATTATGAATTATTTATTTCCAGATCTGTCTGGCCTATCCAGACCTGTGGGAGCTATAAGGGGAAGTACTGTGTCACCTTCATTTTTTTTATCCCTTTGGCCTTGCTCCGTGCCTGAAAGGTCACCACACTGGAACGTCCAGGCGCATATGTGCCACTGGACAACGGGATGTTGGGGGACACACATGTTGCTGGATACTGGAATGGTGTGCGCATGCTCTGTTGGACACTGGACTACCGGTGCATTGTTGCCGGATGCTGGGATGGTGCGCGCATGCTCTGTTGGACACTGGAATGCGGGTGCATTGTTGCCGGAAGCTGGAATGGTGCGCGCATGCTCTGTTGGACACTGGACTGCTAGTGCATGTGCACATGTTATTGGCACGAGCTGTAGTTCAAACCTCAGCCATTTGATGCTTGAATTCCCAAACCATTCATGGAAAAGGGTACTTCTTCCTGCTGGAATTCTCTCTCTTTTTTTTTTAACTGATTGGGGAATGGGGTTGGGGGGGTGGTCTTGCTACATTGCCCAGGCTCAAACTTCTGAACTCAAATGATCCTCCTGCCTCTGCCTCTGCTTCTGCCTCGGCCTCCGGAGTAGCTGGGACTACAGGCCTGAAATACTGTTTCTTTAAGGAAGGGCACGTTACCGGTAATACCAAACCACAAAAGGATAGCCGCGGTTTTGGGTGAGGAGAGCCAGAGAGTTTCTTGCACATGGCCCTGTGGTGTCGGTCATGGCCCTGCATAGACACAAGCTGGAATCTGCAGGTGGCAGCCGGGACGCTGCGGGTGTCAAGTGCACATTGTGGCCTGGTGCCAACCATGGCGAGGGTGGAGAGCCCCGTGCCTGCAGCGCGCGCTTCCTGCACCGGGTCCTGCGACCTTGGGCAGGCGATGCCCCTGCGGGAAGGGGCTGGTCCATCTCCGGCCAGCCACGGACCCACGCATGGACCCAGCGACCCACGGACCTGCTTACCTGGGCGCGGCGCGGATGGCATGCGGCCACGCGGAGGGGGCGCGCTCGGCTGCTGCGGCCTCTGCAGCTTCTGCACCTGCCGCGGGGCGGCCGGAGGTAAAGGGAGGCGGCGGCCAGGCGCGGCCCCGCGGAGGCAGCTGCACTCGCTCAGTCCACTCGCGGCTCCGCACGGCTGCCCGCAAACCGGGAGAGTGTGGAGACCCGGAACCGGGGGGAGGGGCGGGGGCACTTGTGCGGCACCCGCGGGGCTCCCAGGGGACCTCGGCGGTGACACGAATTTCTAGGTGACCTGTGTGGTACACTCACAGGGCTCCCAGGTGACCGCGGCGGTGACCGGCGGGGCTCCCAGGTGACCGCGGCGGTGACCCGGGGACTCCCAGGTGACCGCGGCGGTGACCCGCGAAGCTGCCAGGTGACCTCCGCGGTGACACGCGGGGCTGCCAGGTGACCTCGGTGGTGCACTCACAAGACTCCCAGGTGACCCACGGTGGTGACACGCCGGGGCGGGCGCGCGCCGCTTCCGCTTCCGCCGAGCCGCCCCCCGCCCCCCGCGGCGCAGCGCGCGCCCCCCTCCCGGTGGCGCGGAACCAATCCCGGGCAGGGAGGCGGTGGCTCCAGGCTGAAAGCGCTGCCGTGGCCCCCTCCCCGCCTCCGCCGCGCCCCCTCCCCACTCGCACGGCCCCACCCGCAGGCGCCCCCCGTGCGGAGGAAGCGGATCTGCCAGCATCATTTCTGTTGTGTCGGAGGATGAGGTTTTGGCTGAGGACTGAAGAGATGGCCCTGGAAGAAATGGTGCAGAGATTAAATGCGGTTTCCAAGCACACGGGTAGGAGGAGCTGCTGGCCGTCAGTGATCTGTGCTTAAGCTTGACATCATGGGCTGAATTGTGGGGAAATGCGTCTGATTTTTGTAAGCCGCCCTCGTGTTCCTTTCTAGCGGTGGTAGCTGAGACATGGGGGGCACTGGTTGGTAGCTGGTGTGTTTTCAGAGGCTGTCGGCGATCGCGTGCTGCTCCGAATAGTTAAAATGACGGCACGTTGGTGTCACGGGCTCTCTCAGGGATGCTGGGTCTGCATGCGGAGCCATTTGTGTGTCTGAAATCTGCCCATCAACCTGCCCGTCCGCAGCCCTCGCAATGGAGAATGCACAAGTGCTTGCGAATTGAGAATGATCTGAGCCAAGGGCTTTCAGAGCTTGGGGTTTCAGAGCCAGGGGTGGGGATGGTGAAGCTACCTGGAAGCTCATTTTGAGGAGGAAAAAACCTGGACTAATCAGGTGGTTCTTTTCTTCATTAAATGCAATTTAAACCTCAGACAAATGTGTGAGACGGTATGGGTAAAGAGTGGGCTGGACGTTCATTTTCAGTATTAATCGAAATATTATTTCAAATAAGCTTTGAAGAGCAGTTCAGATCGATTATTTTAGGTGTAAGCAGAGACTGGGCTGACAGCTTGCATCTGGCCCTGGTTTTCAGGCGGTGGCATCTGAGTTCTCAGGCTGTGTTATGCAGAAGGGAGACGCATCCTTAACTAGTTTTCCTTGAAATGAAGAGGAAATAATGATATATCATTAAAAGTAAGTTGCCAAGTGTTTTGCCTGATGTTGCCATATGTTATGTCATATATGCCATTACTAGTTGTCTAACTAGTACTTGCCTGGGAGATTAAAATGTCGGTTGCTTGGTTTGGGTGTGGTTCTCTGTCTTTCTCTACCCACCCCGATGGATTTTGAGAGCGAACCAGTGATTAAATCAGCATAAGCACCATCGTATGGGTTGGTCTAATCAAGATGTTTTTAATGGGGGTTTTGTGATCAAAGCTGCTAGGCTTATTGTATATGGGTCGAAAGCAAACAAAACCATTTTCATGCCGTCTGCTCTCTGATTCTTAGACTATCAGCTCTCTTTTTCTGAAGCTTGAGTGGAGCTTTTCCGTGCAGGGTTTGCAGGGTTTGAGTACGGTGAAGGGCTGTGTGGATGCCAGGTTCACAAGGAGGCTTCCGATCGGCTGCGGGGGTGGAGGAGAAAGCACCTCCTTGCCCTGCGTGCCTCTGCGTGCGGCTCGATGTCAGAATCACAGAGTGGGAACCGCTCCAGAGGGTGATGTCATTCCCCAGATTTTTAGGGATTCGGGTTTCTTCATGAGCTCCGAGAGACACGTGCGCATTTTTAATTGTAAAAAGGCCGTTTCAGAAGAGCAGCAGTGACACTGGCCGCTCACTGAATGTCCTGCGAGCCAGGCTCTCGGTGTGGGCCGTCTCATCTGGAACAGGCAGTAAGATGTGCGTCCTCCCACACATCTGCATTACTGATAATTGCATGCTTCACCAGGACTTTCAAATCCAGCTTACCAGATATCTTCGGTTATGAGCACCCTGCAGTGTTTAGTTAGGGGAGGTGACCCTGCATCACACTCCACTTACTACCCATTAACACTGGCCTCTTCCTTCAGCACAAACCCACTTTCTGCTCACGCTGTGTGTAAGGTACCACTCAGTGGAGGCAAGTTATTAGACTGAGAGGCTGTAAAACCATCATGAGGGGGGTTTGTGGTGCGATATTGACATGACGCTATCACAGAGTGTAGGGGTGTGTGGTGCACATTCTCTGGTAGGGGTGAAGGTCAAGGTAAACCTGATCCCCACCTCGGGTTTAAATTCCAAGCACTTCCTCAGGAGAGTTCCCCACCTGCAGCCAAATACCTTTCAGCTCGAGGTCATGGAGCTGCTTCTCCTTCTGGCGTCATGCTAGGGTCCGTGCCAGGTAAGAGCTGATGGCAACAGGACACTGATGTGGCAGCTGGCGTAGGTCCTCAGGGCAGTGGTGGCGCTAGGTCACAGCTGAGGGATTGCGTACAGCGGCTGGCCTTAGAGCAGCTGCCTCATTCAGCTGCACAGAGCCTCACCCTCTGTAGATTCACTCCAAGCCCACAGGCATTTTATCTTTGCTGCTGTCCAGGACATGGTGCTGCTGTGTTTTAATTTCAGATTTATGCATGTCTTCTGTCACCTAGAACCTTCGTTATCTAGGCTAATCTGCATGTAAAGGAGGATAATGTGTGCTGTTCATATGGTCTGTAACTCTGTAGCCTTTGACCTTGAGAACTGACATTTTATATACTCTTCTAAACCTGATCTTTAGTAACAAGGCCGGGGCGCTTTCCAGTGGCAACTTCCCCTTGGCCCCCCTTCTATGTGATAGGGCTCGTTTTCATCTGTTTTTGTTTTCTCTTTGGAATTTTAGTAATTGGTGAAAAGGTAGAAGACATTCGAGGGAGCAGTGCTATGGATCTAGTTGATTTACGCATTTGATGAAACAGAACAGTGGTCCTCCAACTAGAGCATGTATCTGCATCACCTGGGGGGCTTGTTAAAGCACAGGCTGCTGGGCCCGCCCTCAGAGTTTCTGATTCAGTAAGTCTGGGGTAGGGTCTGAGAATGGACATTTTTTAAGTTCTTGATGAAGTCCTTCAGGAATCAAACTTGGGGAACTGCTGTAGTAGAAAAATCTTTAAACCTAGCCCCACCTTTTCCATTAGTTGATCTCATACTAATTCTTGTCATAGACAGATGGTGATAGATGGATAATACATGGATAAATGAGTGGATGGATGGATGGATGGATGGGTAGATGGGTGGGTGGGTGGATGGATGGGTTGGTGGATGAATGTAGGGTGGATGAGTGGATGTGTGGGTGGGTGGGTGGGTGGATGGATGGATGGATGGATGATGCCTACCTAAGGAAGCTTCCATGGAAACCCAAAGGACTGGGCTCGGGCAGCTGCCCGAAGCTAAGTGCAAGGAAGTTCCTGGAGGGTGGCGCCCTGGGTGGGCTTGGAAGTGTCACGCCCTCCCGCGTGCCTCACCCTGTGCCGCTCTTCATCTGTATCCTTTGTGACGTCCTTTATATTAAACCAGAAAATGTAACTAAGTGCTTCCCCAAGTTCTGTGAGCTGCTCCCGCAAGTTAACCCAACCCAAGGAGGGGTCGTGGGACCCCGATGTGTAGCCGGCTGGGCAGAAGCACAGGTCACAACTGGGGCCTGTGGTTGGCATGGGAAGTGGGAGGTCTGAGCCCTCACCCTGCTGGTCTGACACTGTCTCCAGGTAGAAGGCGTCAGAATTGAACTGGGTCACCTGCCTGGCATCTGCTGCAGAATTGATTGGTGCAGAATTGATTGGTTGCCTGTGGTGCGGAGAGACCCCACACACTTCTTGGTGTCTGGGGGCCATGGAAGTCTTCTGTGTTGACTGTTGCAGGGTGAGAGCAGAGGAAAACAGTTTTTTCCCCTCAGTCATTAAGCCTCCAGGTTGCAACAAGGTTGTGAGAAGCTCACCTGAAGCAAAATCGCAGTGATCAATTTTGGAAAAAGGAAACATAGGAAGTAGACTTGCCTCATTCTCTGATACTCCCGGCCAGCAAACCCTCAAGATGGGTGTCCCCGTGGGGTATCTGCCTGCCATGGCATGGAGCCCTCTCTCTCTCGTGGCCACATGACACACAGCTGAGGATGGCACCGTGACAGTGTTTGTGTTACGGGATTGGGAAGCCCTTGGAGTGTGCGAGGCTGGTGTGTCCCTGAAATGGCAGGAGAGGGATTGAGAGCAGGGTCTTGGTCTGCTGGGGCTCCGGTAACACAGTGCCGCAGGCTGGTGGCTTCAACAACAGATGTCCATCTTCTCACAGTCCTGGAGGCTGGGAGTCCAAGGTCAAAATGTCACAGGGCTGATTCGTCCTGGGGCCTCTCTCCTTGGCGTGTAGACGTCGTTTCTCCCCGTGTCCTCACATGGTCGTCCCTGTGTGCATGTGTGTCTTAATCTCCTCTTCTTATAAGGACACCAGCCCTGTTGGGTTAGGGCCCACCCTAGTGACCTCATTTCAATTTAATGAACTGTGTAAAGCTCTTGTCTACAAATACAGTCACACTCTGAGGTGCTGGGGGTCAGGATGTCAACGTATGAGTTTGGGGACAGTCGGCCCGTGGCAGGCAGACACGTGTGGGCTGCAGGCCCTGGGTGGCGGGTGGTGTGGGCAACAGGGTTCTGGGTGCAAGTGAAGGCCAAGCTGACGGAGCTTGTGAGTAAAAGAAGAGTGGGGTGTCGCCCTCCTTGAGCGAAAGCTGTGGCTGCCTCCTGTCCTTAAGCTCTTCCTGGGAAGGGGCCTGTGGCCTGAGCGGTGGGCTGAGGGACACGGTAGCACGGAGGGGCTTTGGGGGATGAGGGAGCGTCCCAGGACCACCACACAGGCACAGCTGTCCGGCATCCCCCGGTTGCAGGTCTCAGAGGAAAAACTCTGGGGGGATGCGCCCAGGAGGCAGGGGGCGCGCATTTCTGTGTGGAATTGAAGAGCTCTCAGTGGAGAAGGTGCGGCTCCCTGGCAGAACGCCGCCTGCTCATTAGCCCGCCCAGCAGTTTCCGACGGACGCCTTAGCACTCCCCTCTCATGCCCCTGCCTTCGGCCTCAGTGACTGGCGTCTCCTCAAGGAGCCATGATTTCTTTGTCCATTTTTTAAATGTGTTGAGGCCCTTTAGAAGGAAAACCATGCAGCCAAATGAGGTAGACGTCTGTGCGGGTTGCTATTTTGTAACATGAAATTTAGGTCTCCAATTAGATAGGTGTGACTATAAAGTATGGAAACATTTTTAAAGAACAATTAGCTTTCCTGGGATGTTGTGTTATGGATCTTGTTACTAGGGATTCAGGAGTGGGTTTTTGAGATTTGAGCGGAGAGAGGCTTGTGAGGAAACAGTGAGTTTTTTGAGCATCCTTGGCATCTCGTGTTGCCAACCTTCTGTGATCTGACACCACGGCTCAGTGTGTCCCGAGAGCTCCTAAGAATGCAGCGCTCGGGCCTCCTAGCCGGGTGAGTCTGACGCCCTCCATGCGAAGATGGCACGAGCACGGCCCCACGTGTGGAACCGGAGGCAGACTGATGAGCTTCCGGGGATTTCAGCTCCAGCCTGCTCTGAGGATACTGGGGGGCTGACCCTGTGTTTGCTTGGAGCGCCCTTCAGGGAGACCCGTGGCTCCAGGGGCTGGCGCTGAGTGACCGCAGGTCAGGTCTCAGGAGTGAGCGATGCCGGGCAGCACCTGAGGAGGGGACGCCTGCGAGGTTCGTTCTGAGTTTCGTGGGGACTTGTGTTGGCCACCGCCTCCTGAGTCGCACTTTTGCCTTGGGAGGGCGGCCGCCTTCCAGTGTCTTCCCGATCTCCCTCCTCAAAGCCACTCCTGACTCTTCCACTGCCCTCTCTGACCTCAGCCCCCACGGTTTCATCAGCTCCTGTCCTGGCACTTCCTCACCTGGTGCCTCATCGCCTGGCACTTCCTTACCTGGCATTTCATCCTCACCTGCCACTCCACATCCCCTGCTGGCTGCCTCCTCCCTTAGTCTTATGTTTAGAGTTCCCTGCATTTGGCATTCCCTAAGGGTAAGACCACCTTCTACAGTGGTGCAAACTCCCCCTCAGAACTAGGGACGCCGGGTCTGCAAAGGCCCCCGGGCATGGCTAACCTCTGAGTCCGCAAAGCCTCTCGCATGGCTGACCTCCAGGTCTGCAGGGGCCCCCGGCGTGGCCAACCTCCAAGTCCATGAAGTCCCCGGCGTGGCCAACCTCATTGGACGAGTTTGCTTGGACCTTTGCGCCCCTGGCATGCTGCTGTTCTGCTGGTTTTTATAAGCCTGGCCCCTTGGGTATGGAAGACGCACAGATTTTAGGGGTTCCATTCATTTTGCAGACGTTCTGGGGAGCACATTTGTTGATCATTGATACCAGCTGAATACCAGAGGGTGCACTCCAGAATTCGAACTTTAGGGACTAGTAAATATGAGAGAAGCTGGCTCGGGAGACCTGCTTTCGCTATAATAAAGAACAAGGCATAAGCATCACAATCAGAAGTTCTCCAAGCTTCAGCTGCCCATGAAAGGCATGCTGTGTCTGATAAACACATTTTCATGAGTAGAGAATAATTTTAACAGACCCTAGGGTCTATTGATTCATAATTTAACCAAATACAGTTTCTGGAGCCAAGTTAGTTCTGCAGCCTAAGTATGGAAAGCTTAGCTGCTTTGTCTGTGTGTTTCACTTCCTCCGCCACCCACGACGTGCGGGCAGCACTCTCAACGTAGCCCCTTCTTTCACCAGAACTATCATCTCCGCATCAGCTCACGTCACCGTCCGTAGAGTTGGAAGGAAACCACTGTAAGTAGTATTTTCACACTTCTACCTTTCAGATTAACTCAGAATGTGTCTGGTCACATTCATTTTATAACTCTGGGTGTGGAGAAAGAAGCATCTCTTACACCTTTCAGAATGTTTACAAGCTAACTGCCCTTGTCTGATACACACACAAAAATGGAGCTGCCTACATTGGAATTCTAGCGAAGTACTGAAGTTAGAACGTCTAATGCCTTGTGGTCATACCTGGATAAGATGTGGGATGAGGCTTTGCACCTTGTGAGGTTAGCGGGGCCCACTGGGAAGAAGGGTTGCGTTGACTATTAGGTTAAAATCCTGGTGCTAGACCCATGACCTGTGAGGTCAAATCGGACGCACAGGCCTCCCGGGCAGCGGGAAACCCAGAGGCAAGGACCTGGTCCGGCAGGGCTGGCACTGAGAGGTTGGGGTTGCCCAGTCTGACAGTGAGGGGCTTCCCAGCGCTGCTGTCACTACCCTGTGGGGGCTGCGTGGGGAAGTCATTGGTCTCCACACAGCTCTGCCGTCTGTGACTGTGACTGTGACTGTGTGGTGCCTCGGTTTCCTCATCTGCAAAATGGACTCAGGAGAGCACCTACCTGCTAGGGTTGATGTGATGATCAAATGAGTTAAATGAGTTAAATCTGCATGAAAAGCACTTAGAAGCACCTGGCAGACAGGAGGCTGTGGGGAACTGTTTGCTCTTAGGGTCACTTGTGCACATGGTTAGTGCAGGCAGGTGCTGGCCATGAGCTCCTGTGCACAGCAGGGAGCCACTGCCATGGTCATCCTCACATACAGTCAGGTGTGTGACCACACTGATGATCCCAGTAATGAAGTATGTGGGGATTTTCCAGGTAAATGAGAAGGAAAAGGTAGGTTCTGAGAGGAAGGGTCTGTGGTTGACCTCATTACAGTCACATGGTGATAGGGGTGACATCCGTGGTCATTATTCTCACAGATGCCCACGGTCACAGAGAGCACAAGCCCGGGCTTCAGCACCCAGCACTTCGCAGGCTGCTCTGCCATAGCGAGCTCCTGTCCTCCCTCCCTACCTCCCTCCACCCCAGGAGCCTTTGTCCAGCGTAGGTCCCAGGAGATGCCCAGTGCTGAGAAGAAACCGAACATTTGGGAGGAGACACTCAAGAAAACTTACAGTTGTGAGTTTGAAAATACAAAAGAGCCGATTGTTCCTCCTAAATTATGGGATTGGCTGGCGTTTGCATCTAAATTGGGCTCTCAGCAAATGTTCTGTTTTTTTTTTTTTTTTTTGTTTTGTTTTTTTGCCTTACTCCTTTATTAATAATGTTAAAGAAATGAGACAAATCTCCAAAGCATGAAAACCAATTTCTCAGCGTTAGTCCTAACACACAATTGTGCCACTTAACTCCCTAAAGGAAAGAACTAGTATTAAGTTTCATTAATGACATTTTTGGCAATCTATTAGGGATGGTGAGCTAATGCCCCAAACAAGACTTCGTTTTTGTGAGAATGCCTTATCTCTTAAAATGGAACTTGTCGTGGACATTGAAGAGAAGGATTCCGGCTGGAGCACCTGTTAAACGCTGCACAGGGGACCACACGCGGCTCCGGGCTCGGTCTTCAGGTCTGTCATGGGGCGGCAAGGCTGGGGCGGAGGGCAGTGTGTGATGCTCACGCAGGGAGCGGCACGGGGTCACCTGTACCTCTGAGGCCGAGCTGTGTGGCCTTTCCGGCCATTCACCAAAGGTGCCTCCGCCAGACCAGAGCCACGACCTTCCCTGGCGGGTCCCGGGCTGGGACTGAAGGAGAGGAGGGGCTGCTCGGCGAGTGGCCTCTCGGACACCATGGCAGGAAGACGACGGGCCGTGAGGAGTCACACACCAAACCTGACGCACAGGCCTCCCGGGCAGCGGGAAGCCCAGAGGCAAGGACTTGTCCCGCAGGGCTGGCGCAGGGGGGTTGGGGTCGCCCAGTCTGACCGTGAGGGGCTTCCCAGCGCTGCTGTCACTGCCCTGTGGGGGCTGCGTGGGGAAGTCACTGGTCTCCACAAGCATGCTCTGTCCTTCCCTGCACCCCACGCTTTACGGAGAGAGGAAGCGAGACACCTCCGTCTGTGCCTCACCCCCGGTGCGCACGGCGGCTCCCACCCGCATCAGCCCGGGAGCGCTGAATTTTATTTTATTTATTTATTTATTTATTTTATTTATTTTGAGACGGAGTCTGGCTCTGCCGCCCAGGCTGGAGTGCAGTGGCCGGATCTCAGCTCACTGCAAGCTCCGCCTCCCGGGTTCACGCCATTCTCCCACCTCAGCCTCCCGAGTAGCTGGGACTACAGGCGCCGCCACCACGCCCGGCTAGTTTTTTGTATTTTTTTACTAGAGACGGGGTTTCACCGTGTTAGCCAGGATGGTCTCGATCTCCTGACCTCGTGATCCGCCCGTCTCGGCCTCCCAAAGTGCTGGGATTACAGGAGTGAGCCACCGCGCCCGGCCAGGGTTGAATTTTAAATCACCCAACGGCTCATTTAAGACCTGCCCTAAACAACTCTCTACTCCACGACTAATGGAGTGGTTAATGTAAGACTCTTTTCCTGCCAGAAATGATACCAGTTATTGATATGGATTTCTTAACAGTAGCTTGGGGCCACATTGTGTCAAACAGACTCCCGGGGTTCACAAAAGTCAACCCGCTTCTCAGGGGCCCAGCCATTCTGGAGCCTCCCTGAGGCCAGCCAGCGGGGTGACAGGAAGAACTCGGATCTCACGTGGGTTTTTTGTGTTTTCTCATGGGGGGGGCTACCAAGGAGCTTAGGGAGGAAGTGGCCCCCGCCAGCCAGGAGAGGACAGCCGGGTGTTCACGATGGTCGCTGAACCCAAAGCTTGTACGCGCCACATATGAGAAGAAATGAGCTGATCGTGAGCGAGCTTCCTCTCTCAGGACTGATTTTTGAAAAATGGTTTTAATTAGTAACATCTTTAAAACATATTTAGATGTTTAGGACGTTGAATGATGGACGTGTGTGCACATCCGACCTGCCCAGCTGCAAGTGGCCCTGCCATTCCAATTTCCGTGACTTTCCTCAGCACCTTAACCATGCACAAGGGAAGGAAACGCAGAGAGAGAGGTTTGGTGCTGACCCCAGAGGCGACCCTGATGGCTCCTGTGCTCACCGCTCCCTGCTTCTGTGAATTCAAAGCCTCTGTCCTTGTGGATGGAACCAGCATTTAGGGCTTGATTTTCTGGTTATTCAAAGAGGCCCTTGGAGGATCACCTTAGGTCAGGAGTCGGAGACCAGCCTGGCCAACATGGTGAAACCTGGTCTCTACTAAAAGTACAAAAATTAGTCGGGCATGGTGGCAGGCATCTGTAATCCCAGCTACTTGGGAGGCTGAGGCGTGAGAATTGCTTGAACCCAGGAGGTGGAGGTTGCAGTGAGCTGGGATCGTGCCACTGCACTCCAGCCTGAGGGATAGAGCAAGACTCTGTCTCCAAACAAACAAACAAACAAAACCAAAGAGGCCTGAGCTCTGGAAACACCACCCGAAATGCGCCATCCGTTTCCCCATTTTCATGTGAGTCAGGTTAGGGCTTACCTGTCCTGGGCTCTCACACAAGCCCCCAACAAAACGGAGTTCGGGTCTCTGCTCCTGGGGGGCTGAGACATCGAGCCTCTCACCCTATTTTCCTCTGTAGCTGTTTTGGGGGATGCAGCACAGAGAACAAGCTTCCAGCCGCTTCAGGGGGCGGCGGCCTTGGGACCATCTTGTTGCATCTGGCAGGTGGGTGTGGAAGGCAGGAGGGGGATGGTGTGTGGGGCTCTGTCTTTCCTGGCAGAAGCCGGCTCTCAACACCTGTAGCTCTCAGAGGAGCAAACCCAGCACAGAACACTTTGAACAGAATCACCGTATTTGTGGAGGCTAATGGGACACCAAGGTGCCACTCTCGGGCGTGGAAGCAGCCTTTCCCTCTGACGTCCCCAGTGCCAGTGGGGGGACACAGGAGGTGGGACCCTCTAGCCGTTCTGTGAGCGCCTGTGCAGGGTGTCCCTGATGCCAGTGGGGGGGCACAGGAGGCGGGACCCTCCAGCCGTTCTGTGGGCGCCTGTGCAGGGTGGCGGGACGGGTGTGCGCTCAGTAAACGATGCTGAATAAATGCATTCTTTGGCTGCAAACCAGATGCATGCTCTAATCACGTCGGCTCACAGAAGGGCACATGTGGTGCTTGGGACAGTGTGTGGCTTTCACAAGCAGGCCTGAGCTCCAGCCCTGCCATCTTCTCTTCCTGTGGCCTGAAGCATATACTAATAAGAGTTAAAATGGCATTAGGCCATTTGCATGGCCTTGCACATCAGCTGTGAGGCTGGAGCCCTGGGTGTGACCAGCATGGTGCCCACTGACTCTGAGAGCCTGAGGGTGGCACGTCACCTCGGGGGCCATTGGGAGCCCCGGACGCTGTCACCTCTCCTCCCTCGGAAGCAGCCATGGGGCAGAGGGTGGGAGCTGCTGGCTTGGGACCAGCTAAACACCTCTTGGGGAAAAGTATCTCCGGCCACTCAAAGCAGCCTCATCACTTCCTCCCTCGAGGAGCTCGGCAGCAGACGGGGGTCACAGGCGTGGAACTTCCCACTTTGTTTCAGGACAGCCAGCAGCACGTCCCTCCCTTCCTCCGGGTTTGTAGTTGTTTGTTTGAACTTGAGACTTCCTGAGGCCTGGAAGGTGTTTTTGGCTTGCTCCATAAGGCAAGGGGTGCAGCCCACGCAGGCCCCCCCGCCCTGTCCGAGGAAGGAAAGGCCCAGAACTTGTACACAGCGGGGCAGGCGCGGCAGCCGGGTCTCTCGGCACCACGGCATTGTCTGCCTGCTCTTCCCGGCGTGCAGGGCGGTGGTGGCTCGGGCCAGGCTCCAGGAGGCCAGGCCTGGGGCGAGGACGGCTGAGGGCTCCGGGAGGCCAGGTGCTCTGAGGAGGTGGCTCAACCCTCTTGGGTTCTTTCTTGTGACTTGGTGAAGCCCAGAGTCATCAGAGTCCTGAGCACCTGCCTCTCGTGACCATGCAGCACCCACCCGGCTTTTAGCTGTCCCTGCAGAGACCCGAAGGCTGTGTCTCCAGCATCAGGGGTCGCCTGTGGTCCCTGCATGAAGAACCAGAGCTGTATCAGCTTTGTAGCAGCCTTCGTGACAGGGCGGCTCAATGGCCGAGAAGGGAGCATCCCGGGGGACCCTGCGGCGGCTGTGGTCGCTGCCCAGGAGGCGCCGGGGAACTGCAGGGCGCTCGAGGCCAGGTGAGATGCAACGGGGTCGCGAGGCATGGGGGCAGGTGTGGTGTCCCCTCTGCAGGTGTCCTCTTAGTGGGCAGGCACCTCCCTAGGGTATTTCTCTCCCCACTTGACCAGCAAAACCTGTGCAGCTTGGAGACTTTTTAAAAAGGTGGAGATGACTGCTAGGCGTCCCGCTCCAGGTCTGGGGGTCCAATTTTCTTTGTTCGTCTCGGGGTCGGCCCCGTCCTGCAGTTCTGGAACCTGGGCGTAGGAATTTCTGCTCCGACTGGAAAGACGAGCGGACTCGAAGTGAGGGAAACGGCGGTGGCGGGTTTAATGAGGCTCCCCTGGGCACACGCGGTCTGTGGGCAGCTGGGTGTCCTTTGCGTCACAAGAGGTGTGTTTTGGGGGGATGAGGGCGCAGAGCTGTTGCAGACGCGGCCCAGGCCAGGTGGACCAACAATGCAGGCTCGAAGTGCCACACACAGAGGAGCTCAGGCTGCCCAGGCCCCTCTCAGCCATTCAGGAACAGCAGGAACAGCCCGATGGCACAGCCTAAACTCTCACAAGTCACAACCAGTGCTTTTATTAACTTCAGAGGAGCAAGGGCATTCTGCTGGCTTGAGGGAGAAAGGAACTTTTCTGATTTCCGCTCCCTCCTGCCCTTTCCTCAGTCTGGCGACCTGGAACCACGGCGGGCTGTGGAACGTGGGGCAGATGTTGGCTGGAGCCAGCCCCCTGCCCTGCTTTGACCTGGCTCCCCATGGGGTTTGGGAGCGTTTCCTTCAGGGATGGGCGGGCGGCGGCTGGGCATTGGCAGGCGAGCATCAGGGAGAGGAAAGGGAGGCAGCGCACACATCCAGATGGTGCCCGACTGCCCTGGGACCAAGTGGCGCTGGCCAGGAGGGGCACCACGCGCAGGACAGCCTCTCAGGCTGCCGCCTTTCCCTTTCCCCCGCCTCGGGCATGGACAGAGCCTGTCACACTGAGGAGGACTCTGTCACTTGCTGCTGGTCAGCTAAGTGTACGCTGTGTGGGTGCAAGTACCCCAGGGCCAAAATAACAGATCCCAGTCTCCCTCCGAGTCCACTGACATCCACCCCAGCACGGTGCGAGGGAGGCAGCCAGGGGCCGTGCATGAATCCCGCACACGCCAGGGTGACCGGAGCTCCATTCACGCCCCACCACCCTCTGAAAGCTGAAGTCATAAGACCCTGGACGTGAGCACAGCGGGGGCTTGGAGACGGGGACCCCGAGACATCTCCTTCCTGTGCAGTGGGGACCCCGAGACATCTCCTTCCTGTGCAGTGGGGACCCTGAGGTGTCCCCTTCCTGTGCCTGAGAACCCCTGAGACATCTCCTCACTGTACATAGGGACCCCCGAGATGTCTCCACACTGCACGGGGTACCACCCTGTTCCTTGTGGGAGCAGGAGGGCGCAGGAGCCACAGTGAACTTGTCCCCGTAGCTTTCACAGCAACAGGGGCCCCTCTGCGGTGGCAGCAGCGGGAGACAAGGCGATGAGTGTCATCCGCTGTGAGTTCTGCGGTGCTCTGGTCCCCTGTGAAGACACTGTCCATGACGTTCACACTCACTGAGCCACGTCCTGCCCTTGGCTGGAATGTGAGGGCGGTGAGGCACCCCCATCCTGTAAGGAAGTGTGCACCGAGCCCTGGTCCCATGGCATCTGAGTGGAGCGGCCCCCACGGCACAGATCACCTGGGTATCGTGAGAGGCAGACCCTGGGTCCCTGGGCCTGTGAGCCTGAGACTGGGTGACCACCAGCTCCCGGCAGGGTCTACACCCCGAGGCACAGGCAGGGGGACGCACGGCCTCTGTGTGGGGCCTCCTCCTCCAGGCCGGGCGGTGCGGGTGCGGCTCAGAGCCCAGTGCCCTCTGCCTCCCATCGCCTGGGCTGCCAGCGTGACCTGCCCGGCATGGGCGCCTGGGGACTGAGCCTTGTGTGGCCCCCTCCCAGCCCTGGCTGTCTCCCTCGGCAGGAGCTCGGCACCGCGCAGGTTTTCTTCCCAGGTTGTGTGTCTCTGATTGGAAGGTGGAGGAGTCACAGACGCCCCTTTGTGTTTCCACAAACACAAACTGGGCAGGCCCCTGCCGGGGCTGGGGGAACATGCTCAACTCGCGTTGGACCTGAAGGTTGTGGGGAACCAGGCCCGGAGTGCAGCGGTGGAGGCCATGTCTGAGGGGTCAGGCAGGGGGCCCCCCAGCAGAAAGCATGGGGCCGACGAGGGGTACCAAGGGACAAGAGCTCAGGAGCTTTGGAAAGAGGTCTAGGGGCCTAGTGGGCTCCAAGGAAGGCAGAGAAGCCCCACGTGCTTCTAGTAATAGGGGCTGTGCCCACCTCGTGAAGGGGATTTCTGGGCTGGGGACGAACGCACAGGATGTGGAGGGGTAGGAAGGGCAGGTGACAGAGGCTTTTTCCAAGATGTTGGCCATGCAGTGGAGAGGAGTGGACGCTGGGCCAAGGGTGGCCGCGTC
Source organism: Theropithecus gelada (assembly GCF_003255815.1). Lineage (NCBI taxonomy): Eukaryota > Metazoa > Chordata > Mammalia > Primates > Cercopithecidae > Theropithecus > Theropithecus gelada. The sequence continues at coordinate 51,515,135 of NC_037685.1, forward strand.
CATGGGGCCTGGAGCCTGCAGATTGCAGGAAACCACGGAGTGGTGGCAGCAGGGGACCCAGGGATGGAGTGAGCCCCGGCTCTGTGGTGGGCGGCCGGGGGCATCTCCCCAAGGCTCTGCCCCCTCTGTCCATCAGGTGGGAGTTGCGGCAGACGGGGAGTCAGGGGGGCCTCCTGTGGAGGAGGGTGTGTGCCACGGAAGGCTGCTGAGCCCTCATTGTGTCTGGTAGGAGCAGGTGTCACAGCTGTGCCGGGAGGCCTGCCCTCGTGTGCTGTGGGAGGGGAGAGGCATGGTTGCGGGGAGCTGGACCCTCAGGACAGGGTGAGCTGTCCCAGCAGTGGCTGAGCCTGTGCTGCATAAGGGGCTTGGCGTGATGTCTGCGATCGTGTCTGTGGTTGGAAGTGACGTCTGGGCTGGAACTGACACCCAGTTGGAGCCGTGACAAAGGACAGGATGATCAGGGAAATTGCAGAGAACAAGGGCCAGGATGGAAGCTTGAGGGGCGCCGTGGTGTGGAGGGGGTGCGGGTGGAAGAACCCTCAGGAGCTGGGCTGGGGCTGGGGCTGGGGCACAGCTCGTCCCCGAGTCTGTGGTGGTGACTCTAAGGAGGCGCTGGTTCTGGCGAGGAGGTTGGGGAAAGCACTTCCTGATGCCTTTGGGCGTGGAAAGTGGTGGGGGCAGCCAGGCCGGTTCAGTGCAAGGCCGGAGGTGAGGTTCAGGTGCGGCCCACAGGCTGTGGCAGGGACGCAGCACTCAGCAGGTGCCTCAGGGTTTGTTGGAGGTGAGGGGGTAGCAGGGCCCCTCACACAGGTCTAGGGTTGCAGGTGCATGGCAGCTGGGTAGGGACGGGAAGCTCCAGTAAGATCCACCATGGGATTTTTCACCAGAAACTCCTAGAAGTTAATTCTGTGTCGTGAGAATAAAAAAGTTAAGATGCCTTTGGCTTCCCATCTGCTGGGGAGCGTGCCCAGTGGCACGGCGGAAACCCAGGCCGGACCTCACAATTGCAGGATGAGCCTCCTCCCTTCTGTCCGGCAGGCGGCCTTCTCCGGGCATTGCCCTGCACCTCGACGGGCCCAGCGGGGCTTGAGTCAAGCTCCGTAAATGCAGCGCCCGACATCTGAGGGCCGCCACGCTGCGGGTTCCCATCTCCGCAGCCCGTGGCGCTGGGCAAGGCAGAGCCTTAGGTGGAGACAGGGAGCCGGGAGGAGTGTCGGATGCCTGTGGCCTCTTTACAGCTCCGTGGCCTGCCTTATCTCGCCGGCTCTGCCCTTGGTAATCAGGATGTGAGGCGGGTGACGGACACTTGAGTGCTCATGACATATTGTGGCCCTGGGGAGACGTGGCGTCTGCAGCCTCCGGGGCCTTCCCTTCTGCCTGGCTCCCTCCTCCTCCACCCGCCCACCTGTGTGCCTGGGTCAGGCCGGCTTCTGCATCTCTGAGGACAGCCCTCTCCCCGCGCTGCCGCTGTTTTCCTTGGGTTGAGCACTGAACAAAGCCCCTTTGGGTTAGGAGGCAGGCGGACCTCCACCCCACATGGAGGAGCAGCCTCCGCTGCCCAGAGGAGACGGTGCTGGCAGAAAATGTAGCTGCGGGTGGCGACTTTCTGATAACCAGGAGGGGATGTTGTCCTTTTACTGAGTGGAGGTTGGGGCCGGTGCTGAGGTTGTCCGCCTCCCCTCTGTCCTGCACGGCCTGGTGGGGAGATGCCACCACACTGCAGAGACAGCAGCACCCTCGCCGGGCGCCAGATCTCCCGGGGTCCACCTGTGCTGCTCTGCCCTGGGGTATTCGGAGCTGAGTTCCAATTAAGCCAAGAAAAACAGATTGTTTTACTTAGAATTTAGAAATTCTCCTCCTTTTTTTTTTTTTGTTGTTGTTGTTGTTGTTGTTTTGGAGATGGAGTCTCACTCTGTCACCCAGGCTGGAGTGCAGTGGCGTGATCTTGGCTCACTGCAACCCTGCCTCCTGGGTTCAAGTGATTCTCCTGCCTCAGCCTCCCGAGTAGCTGCAATTACAGGTGTATGCCACCACACCTGGCTAATTTGTTTTTTATATTTTCAGTAGAGATGGAGTTTCACCATGTTGGTCAGGCTGATCTCGAACTCCTGACCTCATGTGATCCACCCACCTCAGCCTCCCAAAGTGCTGGGACTACAGGCATGAGCCACCGCGCCTGGCCTAGAAATTCTCTTCCTAAAACGTGTTCGAGATTGGCACAAGAAGTTTTAAACAGAATCAGCATTCACCGTAAGAAGCAGATAAATACATTTGAGGCACCCGGGGTGAGTGATCTCAGTTAAACTCCCCTTTAAGCTTCCTGGTAGTGCGTGCAAAAAGGAAAACATTTGGATCTAAGATCATGCACAAAGAAAAGCTGTTCTGGGAGGAACCAATTCCTCCGCCATCGCACTCAGCTCCCTCGAGGGAAAGCTGGAAGGGGAGAGGGCGTCAGGATGCGGGTGCTGGTGTCTCTGCAGCTCATCCTCCTTCAGGGACCCCTCTGCTTCTGTCCATCCCTCAAATTGCCAGTCGTGTCAGCATCTGGGGCCGTGATCAGATGGAGGAAGACTGGCAAGCAGTCACCTCCGACAGGACTCTCTGGCTCAGTCTCCCCAGGAATATGCTGCTCCCCAGGCACAATGGAAAACGTGCTGCGTGTCATCTTCCGGCTGCCTGTTTAAAGCAAGGGAGGCCACGCCCCCAGCGGGGGCGCCGGGACCCAAGGCGAGAATAGCTCAGGTTTGTGCCTTTTTCCGCAAGTCCCTCTCGGGCGGGCGCAGTGTGTCGCCTGGACCTGCGTGTAAACATCAGGGCGGACCAGGAATCGGCCTCCAGGAGGGTAATTACCTGGCGTACTCCGTCCCAGGTAGTGGGTAAAATGAAAGTAAAAAGCCAACTGGTCCCTTATGCAGATTTTAGGGGACAAAGTTCAGCATAGAAAGGTCCTGTTACAAGGAGAGGGTTGTGGGAGCCCAGGGCAGCACGCGTCCTCCCTGGCATCTGATCCTTGCCATGGGGGACGGAAAGCCTGTCTGGATTTCCGTGCCGGAAATGAAAAGCTACTACCTGTATTCTGAGTGGTGCTCCTGGCTGCTGTCCATGGCTGAGGGTGAGTCTCCTGGTTCCCCGTGAGTCCCTCGCAGGTGGCGTGCTCAGAGCAGTCGAGGCGGCCTCTGGGTGAGGCGGCGTGGAGGTGCCCTCTGTGGATGCCCCATGCTCCACAGGGCACATGCAGTCTGTGTCCCCTGTGGAATTTGCAGTAGCTCAGGGAGTGGGGACGAGGAGCAAATGAGCTTTTCACCCTAAAGTTATCCTTTGACCCTAATTTATGTCACAGCTACCAAAACCAAATAAGCTCCCCTTGTCTGGCAAGCCTAAGCCTCACACCACTGTGCAAACAGCTGGGGGCTCAGCCTGCACCAGGCTGCCCCACGTCCCGAGAGCTCTGATGTCCGGCGGCCGCGGCTGCAGGTGCAGGACAAAGCCGAGGCCATGACCGAACGCTTTGCCGTCCCCTTGACCATGGGACACCTGGTGATATGCCTGAGGATTGGCCCTGGCACACTGAAGCCCGGTTTATGCAGAGCTGCCCGTGGTCAGCCGTGCAGGGAGCTGTGAGTCCCGGCCACTCTTCCCGTCCCGTGGTCAGTGAGCCCCCGGGGCCACGCGTGGGGCTGAGCAGGTCTCCTGCCTCAGAAGGCATTTCCTTCATTCAACCTTGAAATCCAGAAAATGCCCTGGAATGAGGGAGGGCTCGCCCCTTCACTGGCTGAATGCCATCTGTGTGTCTGCCTGGCATGACCTGCGGTCAGGGTCTGATCCTGGCTGTGAAGACACGGCCTCCATGAGGATGGGGCCGCAGATGGATGCCGTGTGGCGCTTTCCCGGGGCCCAGAGTGCTGAGTCCTTGTCCTCAGAGTCACAGCTCTGCTGTTTATCAGACTGCATCCACTCTCTTCTGAACTCACCCATTCTGCAGATGAGGAGAGTCGGAAGGTCACGGAGAGAAATGCTGAGTATCACAGGGTTGGCAGAGCGTCCCGCGGACGGTGCGGGAGGACACAACAGGAGCTTAGTAGACGGCAGCACCACCACCCATTCACACCTGGGCTCCCCCAAACCTCCCACCTCCCCACGGTCCCGCTGCCCTCGGAGGACCCACCGCGCAGGGGTGTTTAGGACGGTGGCGGCACTCCCGAGACCACAGGCATGTCTCTGAGGACACGCGGTCTCCTGGGCCCGCTGGTTAGGACAGAAACGCAGGAGCCACGCAGAGTCTCTGTGACACTGGGGACCCCCTGAGGGAGGGAAGCCCCATCGGAGGGTCTGCTGGGCGGGGCCGGCCTGCCTGTGGGTGGACACTGGGCTGAGGGTGCCAACCCCGCCACAGGGCCTCAGTCCTGCTACAGCCAGGTCTGTGCTGCGCCCTCACTCCCCTGCCCGCCTCACAGACCGTGGTGCGCTCCCCCAACAGCGGAGTGTACACTGCACTCTACCAGGGCCATCTAGGGCTCTCTCAGGACTGTGGGGATGCCACAATGGATGGACAATATGCAGTTACATTTGACAAGAAAACGAGCCGGCGTCCTGCCTAAGGCTCCAGGGAGGCTTCAGGTGGGACTGGGAGCCAGGGCCAGAGCTGGAGCACGAGGTCACAGGGCCACAGCCACCCTGGGCTGCTGCGTTTCCATCTCGGTGGGTCCTTTCACGCCGATGGCACCCGGTGAACTCAGTCAGTGGAGCTGCCTTTCCCTGACGCTGTCCCTTCACCTGGCTGCAGGGCCACAGACAGCAAGGGCCGCAGGGCCGCTGCAGCTTGTTCAGGTTCAGGTTGATGGGGTCCCAGAAGGCATCTCCCTCACCTGCCCCTTCCAGTGCTTTTCCAAAATTTTGTTGTCTGCAGCCACGCGGAGGGTGGTGTGGGCCTGGAGCACCTGCAGCCCCAGTGGGGGGCGGGGACCTTGTAGACGCAGCCCAGGGCTCATTGTCTGCCCCCTGATCTACCCAGCACAAGTTCAGCACCAGCACCCATTTGTCTTTTTCCTCTCTTGCTTTTCACTCACTGCTCAGACTCCCCTCCTCAGACAAATTAAAACCACGTCAGAGTGGCCTAGCAGGGGAAGCAGAGCTGGCCTTCTGCAGCCTCACACTTGAGTCCTGGAGTTCAGAGATTTTCGCTGCTCTGCCCAAGACGGTCTAGCAGACTCAGGAGGGGGCCGGGTGTGAGGTCTCAGCCTGCGCTGCACGTGACGTTTTCACTTCCATGGTGGTGGCAGAGGAAAGGGAAGTCCTCTGTGCTGTGGCTTGCTGGTCTTTGCACGGTGGTGAGAGGGTTGGCCGCTGGGCTCCCTTGCCCCCATCCTGCCTCCCATCCCTGTCCAGGGCCTGGAAGGGGCCAGTGTGTGTCTGGAAAGTGTGAAGTCCGGCAGGGGTGTGGGAAGTACCCATGGGCACCATGGCTGTGGGCAGACACAGGTGGGATCGTCCCCCTCGTCACAGGAGACCTGTGAGAGAAATGACCAGAACAGACCCCACCCAGCCCATGAGGGGACAGCCTCACCCAAGCAACACACACCCATTGTCACAGTTACTTGGAATCCTGCTGTATATTTTTGTTCTTCAGAGTCGGGGAACGGGGCTGGGCATCAGAATACTGCTCTGAATACACAGCGTGTTTAGAAGAAAGTCATGGGGTCGGGCTGCGGGGCGAGGAAGCCTCCTTCTGGAGGTGCAGACGCCACGGGGCTAAGACCAGGAGTTTGCGCCAATCCAAAGGGAAGGCAACGGCGTCTGTGGCAGCGCATGTGCACCCACCATGCGTGGTGGTGTGGCTGCCTCTGCCCGGGATGCACGATGTTCTCTGTGGTCGTCTACTGCGTTTTTTGTTTTTTTTTTTTTAATTCTACATGGTGAGCCGAAAAGGTTGTTAAGCACCTTTGGGGTCCAGCCCTGCCATGATAAGAACGTATTTCTTTTTTTTTTTTTTTTTTTTTTTTTTTT
>NC_037685.1:51521237-51560697 GCF_003255815.1 Theropithecus gelada
TTTTTTTTTTTTTTTTTTTTTTTTTTTTGAGACCGAGTCTGGCTCTGTCGCCCAGGCTGGAGTGCAGTGGCTGGATCTCAGCTCACTGCAAGCTCCGCCTCCCGGGTTTACGCCATTCTCCTGCCTCAGCCTCCGGAGTAGCTGAGACCACAGGCGCCCGCCACCTCGCCCGGCTAGTTTTTTGTATTTTTTAGTAGAGACGGGGTTTCACCGTGTTAGCCAGGATGGTCTTGATCTCCTGACCTTGTGATCCGCCCGTCTCAGCCTCCCAAAGTGCTGGGATTACAGGCTTGAGCCACCGCGCCCGGCAGAACGTATTTCTAAAAGAGCGGAAAGCAAAGTCGTGGAGAAGGCCAGCCCTTGCCTGGTGTGGGGAGCAGGGCCTGGGCACATGAACCTTTCCCTGCGGAGCTGGTGTCTGTGTGTGCACGGGTGTGGTGCGTTTTAATCCTCAGCAGCTCTGTGTGGCCTGGAGGGATGCGTCTGTGCTGAGCAGGGGATGGAGCTGCCACACCGAGTCCTCCCGGAGGTCTTAGACTCCATGCGAGTTCAGTGATGTTTTCTTTTTTAATTTGCCAATCTCTTAAACCAGCAGTCCCCAGCCTTTCTGGCACCAGGGACCAGTTTCGTGGAAGATAACTTTTCCACGGACCAGGGGTAGGGATGGTTTCAGGGTGAAACTGTTCTACCTCAGATCATCAGGCATTAGATTCTCATAAGAAGCCCACAGCCTAGATCCCTCGAATGCACAGTTCACGGTAGGGTTCACTCCTAGGAGAATCAAACACCGCTGATCTGACAGGAGGTGGAGCTCAGGCAGTCCTCACTCACCCGTCGCTCACCTCCTGCTCACCCCCTGCTCACTCACCCACCACTCACCTCCTGCTGTGCGGCCCCACCAGTACCGGTCTGTGACCTGGGGCTTGGAGATCCCTGTGTTAAACCATTCAGATTTGTGGGAACCTTGTCTTTCCTTAAAGCACAGAAACTACCATGAAGTTCCTACCCTTCGTCACTTTCTTATGTTTAAAGTCCCCTGGAACTTACAGAATGTGGCGGCTACACCAGGTCCAGCCACGTCGTAGGATATTTGTTCCAAACCCTGCAGTGTCAGGTAAGTTCGGGGACAGGAGACCACTTTGTCTTCATCCCAGAGAAGTCTATTTTTTTCAAGGACAAAGTAAAGAGTGTGCTAAGCAAACCCAATGCAAGTGCTTATCCCAAATACGGTGCCTTAAGATGTGTGACATAATAAACCACCAGGTGGCCGAGGCAGGGAGCAGTGGCTGGCGGAGACCCTCACACAGGTTCGTCAGAATCACGTGGCGGGGTCTGCTCTTGCAAGGAGACCTCTGCTTTCCACGATTGCCAAGAGGAATTCAGAGGACTTTCCATGACTTCTATGTACAGGCACGAATTTTCAGAAAACCACACTGTTTTCTGTGTGGAGCTAAGAACAAATGAATTAGCAGAAGATGACAACGGCCCAAGGGGTGCTTTTCTTCATCCCTTCCTTCTTTGCTTACTTGGGAAGTGTGTGCCCAGAGTCTGCTCTGTGCCAGGCCAGGCCCAATGCTGCAGGGAAAGCAAAGAATCAGCCCCTGTTCTCTAAACAACGGGCAGGGATGACCTGGGGTAAGGAGAACTGGCGTGTTTATCAGCTTTGAGGAGAGTGCAGCTGGCTGCACGCGCTCCCGAAAACCCGCGGCCTCCTCCCCTGAGCCGCCACCCGCAGCCATGTGACAGTAAACTAGGTCTGTGCTGGCACATCGTTGCCACAGAGACAAAAACAAAGCAAGCCTGCTCGGCCTCCGCCACCTGGCTCTGCACCTGGGGCTCTGCACCTGCGTCCAGCTGCTCTGTGGGGCCTGCAGGAGGGGACGGGACGGGAGCTTTCCTTCCAGGAAGCAGAGCCTCAGCTGAACCTGAGTGTGGCCATGACACTGCCCTCACCGAGGCTCTCTGCGAAATCCGGCCGCCTGCTACCTGCTTCTGTTAACTTTGTACACGTTGTGTGGGACTTGATTCGCTGGTTTTGGGGGGCATCTCCCGGGACCTGATTCGCTGTGTTTTGGGGGGCGTCTCCCAGAACCTGATTCACTGTGTTTTGGGGGGCATCTCCCAGGAGCTGATTCGCTGTGTTTTGGGGGGTGTCTCCCAGGACCTGATTCGCTGTGTTTTGGGGGGTGTCTCCCAGGACCTGATTTGCTGTGTTTTGGGGGGTATCTCACAGGACCTGATTTGCTATGTTTTGGGGGGGCGTCTCCCAGGATACGAACACCTTTCAGACACATTCTCCAGTTACAGTACTCATTCCACAAGGAAATAACAGCAGATTTTTAAAGTGTGACTTCTTTAGAACATTGGAAATTTTATTAGAAGTTGCTAAGTATTTCAAAAATCTATCAGAAGTTTGCAAATGATTCGATAAAAAAAGACCCTCAAGATGGCAGCTCAGGATGCACTGAAATTTGCTTTTTTTGAGAGTATTTGGCGTTTGCTGTTTGTGACCCGATTTTCATGCCCTGCAGCAGACTGTGCTACCTGACCAGGAAAGGGGCCCATTTGCTCAGAGCCAGGAGCCCTTCCCTGCAGGCTAAGTTACCGGAAGTCATGTCTGGCAGGGCGGGATTTGGCTGGTTCTGGTCTCAACCACAGCCGACTCCACAGGGCTTGGCCTATGTGGTATTCAGCCCACAAGAACAATTTATTGTTAAAAGCACCTGTCTTACCCTCACTAGTGATCTCACTGTATTTAAAATATTTATTTAAACAAGGCAAGTATTCCCTTTTTATTACAGGTTGAGTGCCCCAATTGGAAAATCCAAAATACTCCAAAACCTGAAACTTTTGAGCTCCGACATGATGTCACAGGTGGATAATCCATACCTGACCCCACAATAGGTCACAGTCAAAACTTATTTCATGCACAAAATTAAAATGTTGTATAAAATTACCTTCAAGCTACATGTATGAGGTGTGTGTGAAACATAAATGAATTTCGTGTCTAGACTCAGGACACATACCAAATGTCTCATTATGTATATGCAAATAGTCCAAACTCTGAAAAAAATCCAAAATCCGAAACATTTCTGGCCTTAAGCATTTCGGATACGGGATACCCAGCCTGTAGGAGATACTTGGCCATGTTTAGTGGGAGCCAATGGATGTGTATTTGAGAATCTGCCTAAACCTGGACCGTGCTTCCTGATGCCATGAGGCCCGGTTGGAATTTACCCTACTTCCCCATCTCAGGGAGGGCGGTAGGCGGGGAAGCTGTGTTCCTATGGGGAGAGCCACCGCCTGCCCAGGGCGCTCCAGACATTCCTGCCGTGCATCTGTGTGGCCACTTCTCATCCTCAGGGCTGCACGTCTGTTCCTTGGGAGTGGATTAGGGAAATAAGTGTGGCCTGTAGGGAGTTGAGTTTGAAGCAGTGAGCTGGGCCCACTGAATAATGACGTGGAAGCTTCTCAGCCCGGTCTCGTTTTTGTGAAATGAATACCGAATATTCTAGGTGGGGAAAGGTGGAACTTGGCACCTACATAACTTACCCTTCTCCCCTTAGTGTTTCATAGCCAATCATTTTTATTGCATTAGGCCTCCTATACTGTACATCTACAGAACATTGGAAACACTGAAAAGTTCACCTCAGTTCTGGCTTTAAAAGCACTGACTTTCCCATTTTATGTGAGCTAGGAACAAAAGAAAATACTTCTCAGCGATGTGTGTTCATCTCGTAAGGGTGTTTACACTGAGTCAGACCCTGGTGCAAACCCCAAGATACTTAGTGGCAGTCCCGGCTCAGTCTCCGACAAACGTGTGCAGGCATCAGGCATGAGTCCATGGGCCGCCGGGGTGAGGAGAAGCTCCCACCTCTGCAGCAAGGTGGCTTTTAAGCCAGAGGTTACGAGGCGCTCTGCCACCGAGGGAGAGGTGGCATGGGGCATGGGGAGGCCACAGAGAGGCTGGGGACAGAGGCTGGGGGAGGATCTGGTGGTGATGGAGACAGGGATGGCACAGCCCTGGTAAAGCCACATGATGTCTTCTTGTGAACATGGTGGCAGGGGAGCGCCGGGCATGCAACACGGACATGGCGGGTATTCCAGGATGCCCAAGGGCAGAGGCTCGGGGGGCAGTGTGGGCGGACCTGAGGGGTCTGGTGTCAACACTGGTTCAGGAATTTGACTGTTAACCACAGAGACCGCCAGGAGGGTTTTCAGCAGAGATGTGAAATGAGACTCTGCTTTCAGCAACGAAATCAGTGAGCAGGTGGCAGTCGGGAGGGACTGCATGGAAACAAGTGGCTTAGGACCATTCTAGTTGTTCAGACGTCGGATGAGGCTCCAGGATCGGAACCACAGAAGTGGCAGTGGGAAGGGAGGGGGAGAGTGCCTGGAGAGAGGTTTCGGGGCAGGAGGGATGGGGCTTAGGGATGTTTCTTGGAGAGAAGAAGCGAGAGGTCATCGTCAATGGCCCCACAATGTCGGGTTTGGAATTTGGGGTGGACGGTGGTGCCATTGGTCAAGACAGACTTCAGAGGGAGTGGTTAGGTGATCCCGGCCCATTTCAGAACCAGAAGTGGCTGTGTGAGCTGGGAATGGGGTTCTGAGTGAGGACGACACCACAGATACCTTGGAGATCCGCCTCCAGTTAAGAGACATGCTTGCCTCCTGTGTAGGATTTTCCCCTCCCTCAGATCGGGAGGCGAAGACAGACAGCGAGGAGATTCACAGCTCGATTTCCTTTCAAATAAAAGGCACAATCAAAACAGCAGCAAACACACCTTCATTTTAAAGAGAGCAGAGGAGGGGTGGGGTGGGAGGGCAGTACCCAGGACAGGGTCCCAGCAGACCCTCCGCCTTCGTCTTTTTCCTGATTAAAGAAAGCACCTTCATGCCGGCCGGGGGGCGGGGCGCGTGGGCGCCAAGCTGACGTCACCGTCTGTGCTGCTGTCTCAGGCAGGGCCTGGCATGGCTGCTGGCGGGGCGGGGCGCGTGGGACGCCAAGCTGACGTCACCGTCTGTGTCGCTGTCTCGGGGAGGGGCGTGGCTGCCGGCGGGGCGGGGCGCGTGGGACGCCAAGCTGACGTCACTGTCTGTGTCGCTGTCTCGGGGAGGGGCGTGGCATGGCTGCTGGCGGGGCGGGGCGCGTGGGACGCCAAGCTGACGTCACCGTCTGTGTCGCTGTCTCGGGGAGGGGCGTGGCATGGCTGCCGGCGGGGCGGGGCGCGTGGGACGCCAACCTGACGTCACTGTCTGTGCTGGTGTCTCGGGCAGGGCCTAGCATGGCTGCCGGCGGAGCGCAGCGCGTGGGACATCAATATGACGTCACTGTGACGGTGTCTCGGACAGGGCCTGGCGTGGCTGCCGGTGGGGCAGGGCGAGGTGTGTGCGACGCCAACATGACGTCACTGTGCCCGTGTCTCGGGCAGGGGCGTGGCTGCCGGCGGGGCGGGGCGGGGGGGGGTGTGCGACGCCAACGTCGTGACGTCACTGTGCCGGTGTCTCGGGCAGGGGCTGGTGGGGGAGTTCCTCGTGAATATCTGAGTTGAGTTTGTAAAAGTGTGTGAGACCGGAGACAATATTGGTGAAAATATTTTCAGACATTTGGATTCCCCTTTGGTGAGCTTTCTCGTTTCTTCCCGCTGGTCGGGGATGTGGCTGCTTGAACAGCTGGGCTCGGTGACCAATGTGCCCAGAGCCCGGAAGCCTGCGGTGAGGCCGCGCGATGTCCTTCATCCCGGGGAGTAAATCAAGCCCCGAGGGTGGGGCATCCTCCCGGGCCCCCGCTCTCCTGCCTGGGGTCGCCGCTGCGGGCAGGACATCTGGGCCCCCCAAGCCGTCCCATCTGCGCTGGTCGGAAAGGCCACCGAGGTTGGGGGCTGTGGAGCCAGTGGGCTGGGCTCAAACCCAGGCCTGCGCTTCCCCTGTGAGCCCAGGCAGCCCTCGACCTGTGTGTGGCTCGTTTTTACCGCCCAGAAAGGGGGAACAATGGCAGCGTCCTCGTGCGCTGGGCTGCCTCGACCTCCCCAGGTACTGCTTCTGGACAGGCCCCAGGGGTGCTTCCCTCCGTCCCCTCCTCTCCTGTCACCTTTCTGCACGTGGTGCTGCATCCTCTGACCTGCATGGCGCTCACGTGTGTCTGCCCCTCCTGTGTTCTCTTCTCCAGGATGCAGCTGTTTGGTGGCACACCGCTGTGTGGAGGCACTGTGCCCGTGCCCCGGGCTCAGCTCGTTTTACAGACTCGCTCACGGAGGCTCAGGGTGTCTAGTGACTCTCTGAGGGCACGGAGCTCGTGTCAGCCAGCAGAATGGGGACGTAGACCGGGGCTCACTCTCGAGCCCGTCCGCCTCCTGAACACACCTGTTTGCTGAGCGTATGATTAAAGAAAGAGGGTCCATTTGAGAGCTTAGGGTAGCACCCAGTATACCGTCAGCACTAAGCTATGTGAGAGCTTAAGGCAACATCGAGTATACAGTTGGTACTCAGTACATGTTGGCACTGCAACTACTATCCTTGCTGCTGTGTGAACTGCTGGGTGCCAGTGTCTCGGGGCTGCCACTTCTGCCTCAGGAGAGCAGAGGGGAGCTGGCGGCTGAGGTGGGGTCGGTGGCAGGGTGAGCCTGCGGTGTTGCAGCTCCAAGGCCTGCTGGCCTGAAGAGTTACCCCTGGGCTGTGCCCCGCGTGGGACCGTGCAGGATGCAGAGAGGAGTGTGGCTTCTGGGGGTGGAGGTGAGGGCAGCTGGCATCCTGTCACTGAATCCTCTTTCCATAGGAATGGGGGGATGAGTGGGAGAGCAGATGGGGCTTCAGCTGTTCCTGCCCTCTCCCCTGGACTCTTCTCCTTTCCCTGTGGCATCAGATGGGTGGGATCTGACTTACCAGGTGAGTGGGCAGGCATGGCCTGGAAGCCAGTTCAGTCCTAGGCATACCCACAGGAACCGACATCCCCACGCTAAGCAGCACCTGGGGGCCACCAGGGAGTGATGCTGGGTGCAGCCTTTACATTCAGCTGAAGCACAGTACGGCCCTGCCCTCGCCCCGTACCAGACTGGCCTTCACCAGATCCGAGCCTGGCGTTTTCTCCCCACATAGTCCCGAGTTCCCCTCCCAGGGCCCCATTTAGAGACCGCCCACTTTCTGTAAGCCACCAGACTCATGCAGTCTCCAAGGCTGGCCCAGCCCGCGTCGTCTTCTAAGGACATCCTGTATCACAAAGGTAAATGACGTTTAAAATGTAGGCCAGGCTTGGCGGCGTGCATCTGTAATCCCAGGAAACTAAGGTGGGAGGACCGCTTGAGCCCCGGAGATCAGGGCTGCAGTGAGATTGTACCATTCCACTCCAGCCTGGGTGACAGAGCGAGGCCTTGCCTAGAAAAAAATAAAGAAAAGGTGTTGACTTTAGAGAGTTTTTGACAAAAGAATGGAAATGTTTCTGGTCCCTGCATCCAGCCAGCCGTAGAGACCCCGACACTCCAGGATGGGCCGTCCTGCCCTAGGCTGTGTGTGCAGCGGGCCTGGGACGGGCCAGGCTCGACCTGTGCTGTGATTTTCCACGCAGAAGATGGCGAATGTTTCCCACCACGTGGAACGTCTGTTGGGGAAATGGTGTTCCAGAGTGTGCAGTGCGCTTCAGAGGCCCTGCATCTCCATCTTTTCTCCATGGCATCCTGCGACCGTGCTCCTCAGGTGTTCCCCACAGACCCAGGAATGCCCTTCTCAGATGCACCCAATGGTCCCGAGACTGTCCTCCTCAAATGGGTTCATGGCCCAGAATGGCGTCCAAGCTGCTGGTGAGCCCTGTGGGTGGAGACCTGGTGCCACCCCTCATCTCTCCTGAGTCCTGATGGTTGGCAGTGCTGCCCACAGCATCTGGACGGGGGCTGTGTTGTGTCGTCTGTGCCTGTGCACAGCCGAGCCCCTGCCTGGGATCCTCAGCTGCTTTCTCTGCCATTGCCACCCCCATGAAACTCCTGCACAGATCTGGACGCGCCCTGGCAGCCGCTGGGCCGGTCCCGCCCTCGCTGTCTCAGGTGTGGCCAGGCAGCTGCGGGAGCTGGGCCTGGGCAGGTGCTGCTGCCAGCCCCGGGCCTCCCTCGCCTGCACGGCTCTCCCAGCTGAGAGGCTGCTTCCCATGAACCGGGAGACTCTGAGATCATCTCATCTTCATGTCTCCGTCTGGGGAGAGCGACTTCCCAGCTTGGTGGCAGACCCAGAGCCCCAAATTCCCATCGAGAGCCTCAGGTGAGTCTTGAGACCAAGACCACTGTGGGTCTGGCCCAGGAAAACACGCTGCCCTCTCTCGGCTGCACTGAACCCAGGCAGCAGGTGCCGTCTGCGCTTCCAGGTTTGATGGGGGTGCTGCTGATGCCCCTGCGCAGGGTGGGGGCCGAGGAGCTGGCAGGCAGACTCTCGGAGCAGTGTTACACGGGCAGCTCCTGCAGATACCTGTGTAGACGTCCCTGTCACCCGGAGCCGGGACCTGTGCGTTTACAGCAGAGTGGGGGGCATGGACGTCGCTGACCCCTGCCCCGCGTCCACTGTCCCTTCAGCCCCAGCCAGCTGGTGAGCCGCACCCTCTGCGTCTGCTGCTACAGGGTGTTTTATTTGACTTAAGGTTTAGCTGTTTGCTTTGTGCAGCGGGTCCCACCCCACAGCCTCATGGCTCCAGACAGGGCTGACCAGGTTTGTAAGATGGAAGTGTCCATCCGGGAGGAGGAGAAAGCAACTGCCCGTCCAGGTTGGCCCCTCCACCCTCATCCGTCACACCTGGTGCCGTCACCCCCACAGCTCCTGGGGGTGGGAAGCGACCGTCACACCTGGTGCCGTCACCCCACAGCTCCTGGGGGTGGGAAGCGACCGTCACACCTGGTGCCGTCACCCCCACAGCTCCTGGGGGTGGGCAGCGATCGGTCGAGTTCCTGCTGGACAAGGGTCCCAGGCCCCCTTGGCGTCCCCAAGGTGCAGGGCCCAGTGTGGTGAGGCTCATTGTTCAGATCTACCGATCTGGGCCTGGCGTGTCTGGTTTCCTCTCCAGGCAGGGAGCTCCTTCCTGTTTAGCTGATCCCGACAGGGCAGGAATGGGCTCTTGGCCGAGGTGCTGGGCCTGCCCGCAGCAGTGGCTCCCTGAAGCCGGCGCGTCAGCTCTGTGCCCTGCGTGAGCCCATGTGTGCGGGGCCTTTGTGTTGCATTTCAGTGAGGGCCCCGGGGTCCATTGGGTGCCTGCTGGGCTTAAACTGCAGTGTTTGGGCCACTTTCCATCCTGTGTTCCGAACCCCCACACACAGCACACCTCCTAGACACGGTCATTCATGTAATTTCTAGCTACATTTGTAAAGCACATACACACAAATAAAAGGTAAGGGCCAAATAAAGCATGAAATGTCCTCACTGCTGTTCTTGGGAAGGCACAACTTAAATGTGTAACAAAGTTGGAAAGCAGCACACAAAAGATAACAACTAGAAACCCAGGGCCCTGGCGTGTCGGGGAAGGGGGAGCTCAGAGCCAGGCCAAGTGTGAGGAGGCTGCGAGCCATAGACCTGGCCGGGGCTGTTGGGAAAATGGGCTTTGGACATTTCTGGAGGGTTCCGGAGGGTCCTGGAGGCCTCACCAAGGAGGCCAGGTGATTGGTTACGTTATTCATGGAGCTGACTGGGCTCCCAGGATGGGTCTGAAATCACACCAAAGGGAAGCCTGCAAGAAATCACAAGAAACGTGCGTTCCTGGGGGACGGGACGGCCGTGTGTCCGAAATGTGCGTTCCTGGGGAACAGCCGTGTGTCTGGCATCGACTCGTTCTGGACTTGGCTTCTCTACTGCGCTGCCGATCCCGGGTGTGGAGTCGCTTCTGTCTTATGCCGGATGGAGGCCTCTGCTGTGGGTGTGGTTTCATGTGCACTGTCTCTGGCTGAAGGTCCAGGTGCCTGGAATCGCTTTTGTGATTCGGAAACTGGACAGAAACCAGCCTGAGGCCACGCGAGCTCCCACAGCTCTTGGAGGAAAGCTGTTTCCCATCTCCAGCCCCCGCCAGAGAAGCTGCAGGGACGCCTTTGGCCTTGACTCGGTCAGCAGGGAGCTGGAAGGGTCAAGAGCTGTGGGTGGGGAGCCCTTAGTCTCCTGGACTGCGCGAGAAACGGTGGGTGAGCAGCCGCAGCCACAGCGATGAGCCCGGGATGGTTTCCCATGTGTGGTTCGGGTCACGTGTTCCGGCCTCTGATGGGTGTTACTGTGATCATCTGCGGCACCCCCACGGGCACAGAGCAGGGCCAGCCCTCCCTGGAACAGGGCCATCATGAGCCAGTCCCTCCTAAAGATGGCCAGGTCCGCCCTGGCTTGGGGCCAGACCGCCTGGGTCTGCCCTGTGGTGACTGGGTTGGCCCCCTTGCTTGTGTACCATGAAGGCGCATGGCCTTTGCCCACCAGAAACTTCAGCGTGACAAGACATCGGGGGCCGGGGGAGACGCACAGAAGAGGGAGCAGCTGATTTCTCAAGGTCCTTGCATCTGTACCAGGGGCCCCTCCTTCCCCACACGGCGCCCTCTCCTTAGAGGACAGCCTCTGGCACCGTTCACTGTCCCTCTGTTTAAAAACCGAGGCCTGTCTGTGAGAGCCTCCTGTTCAGAACACAGTCCTCTTTTTCGGC
Organism: Theropithecus gelada; assembly: GCF_003255815.1. Taxonomy (NCBI): domain Eukaryota; kingdom Metazoa; phylum Chordata; class Mammalia; order Primates; family Cercopithecidae; genus Theropithecus; species Theropithecus gelada. The sequence goes on from NC_037685.1 coordinate 51,531,880, forward strand.
TGATCTTTGCTCACTCCATCTGCATCGGCCGCTGTGTGGCTGCCTGAGACATCCCAGTCCTGCGTGTCCTCCAGTGCTGGGACCACCGAGGGAGGAGGTGGGCCTCGGGCCTCGGGGGTCTCTGCAGGCCTTGAGCACACTGTGGGAGAGGGGTTGTTTGGTACGTGTGTCCCCAGGCTGATGCCTCTGGGCGTGCTTTGCTGTTGGGGGTTGGAAGCTGGAGGTGAGGACGCGTTGGACTGCGCTCAGCTGTAGGAGGACCCGCTGTGTGGCACCGTGATGTGCTCCTGTGCCCCTGCCGGCTGGCGATATAGGAGTTGTGCCTGCAAAACATGCTTCGGACATTAGAGTCGGCCGGGAATGAAGACGCCGGCGTGCCCCAGAGCAGAGGCAGGACTGAGGCGTGGGTGGTGAGTGGACTGGGAATGAAGATGCCGCCTGGCCCCAGAGCGGAGGCAGGGCTGAGGTGCGGGTGGCAGGTGCATCAGCTGGTGCCATGGTGACGGCGTGAGGGGCCATGACGCGGTGGCCTCCCCCCCGGGGCTCGTGTTCCGGGAAGAGCTTATCTGGGATGCGTTCTGACGGCAGAAGGTAGGAACACGAGAGATCCCAGACACGGGAGGTCTGGGTCAACGTGCCCACACTCGCTGTGGCTCGGGGGCAGCCCACACCATGGGCACCAGCCAGCCCCAGGTCCAAGCTTTACAGGGAAGGACAGCTGGGCTGAGAAGACATAAATAATCATGGATGGATGTCACAGCCCCTCGGCGGGCGTGAGTGCTGCAGAGGGGCTTACAGAAGTGACGTTCCTGCCCCAGGGATGAGGCTGACTCTCAGAGAACCCAGGTGTGGAGGAAGCAGTAGCCCCTCAGGCGTCCCTCCTCTAGGTGTGCGCAGGGTGCCCAGCAGGAAGGGTGAGGTTCTAGGCTTCGCTTTGGTACTTGTCAGTGCGATCATGGACACAAGAAAAGCGTCCATGGCTGATGTTCCCAGAGGCAGGGCCTGGTGAAGCCGCACTTTCCCCTCCAGCAAGCGTTCGGACGTGAGGGAGCCGAGGTTTCCAGAGGCAGGAGCCAGGTGTCTGGCATTCGGGTCAGCCAGCCCCAGAGGCCGGTGTTCCCAGCGGGAGAAGCTGAAGCCTGGAGGGCCGGCTGTGCTGTGCTGGACACATACAGGGCAGGGGTCAGTGCAGGTGTGAGGCTCTGCAGAGAGAGGCGCCGGAAGAGGCCAGGGCCAGCAGGGACATGGCAGGCTGGGGTCCCACCAAAATCCAGCGTCCCTCCCAGTCCTTCTTGGCTCGTGCTGACTCCAGGACTGGGTACATTCTCAGAAGATGTGCGTGGGTCCCCTTAGCTTCTTGGGTTTTTCTGCTCAAACTCTGGGCCTGGACGAGTGGTCTCAGGTCACCTGAGAGCTCGTCGGGGACAGAACCCGAGTTTGAACGAGCTGTCTGTGGGACTCCCACCCAGGGCAGCAGTTGGGAGGCCCCCGGGGACTGCCAGTTTTCAAGTGTCATATCTAAATATCCCCCTCCGGGCCCTGAAAAAGTAGAGAGGCAGCCAGGAGCTGCCTTCTGTGTTCTCGGTGCAGGGGTATTCTGAGAACAGCCCCTGCTCACACAGCTTTAAAAGGAACTCAGTGACCACGGACGGACGAGAACAGGAGACGCAGCTGCCTCCCGGGCGCTTGAAGGCTCAACTCCCCATGGGCATGTGTTGCCAGGGCAGAAGGCTCGGCCCCCTGGGTCAGCATACTCTCTGGACAGCTCATTCCTGCCAGCCCAGGTCGCTGCAGCTCTGGGGCTGGCTCAGGGGTTGGGGACCTCGGCCCAAGTCCCCATAGCTGTGGGGCTGCCTCAGGGGACGGATCTCTGCTAAGCACGGCCCCCGCCAGCCCAGGTGCCTGCCACTCAGTGGATGGGACTTTGGCAGAGCATGGGGCCCCTGCAGGGAGGGTCTAGACAAGCAACACCAGGAACCTGAAGCCTCCCGGGCCGGGGCTCAGCTGTCGCCAGGACTGCAACAGTTAAGCTGCCTGCAGCGGGATAAGTGAGCCGATGCCGCTCCTTAATCAGGGACATCAAATCGGAGGCCCTGGGAGGAGCAGCCGGCCGGCTGCCCTGCAGAGGCCAGGTCTGCGCAGCAAACCCAGGAAGGTGTGGCGTCCCTGCTCCGCGGCCAAGATGGTGCTGGTGCTGCGCCGTCCTTTGTGTGCCTGGGAAGGGCATTCCAGGAGCCGGGCCAGGGGCTCCTGACTTGCAGTGGGCAGCATGACGGTGAGCCGGCTGTCGCTGCTGTGCCGGGACCTCTGGGCGCTGTGGCTGCTGCTGAAGGCTGGTGCAGGTGCGTGGGGCACGGGTGGGTCCTCGGCTCCCTGGAAGGTGTTGTGGGGCGACCGTGTGGGGACACGGGGCCGGGGCGGACGTTCTGGACCCAACGCTATCCTCGGAGGCTGCTGGGGCAGGAGCCTGGGGCTGGGGGATGCTGGGGATGGATGTTGGGACAGGTGCCTCCAATACGGGAGGAGCCCTGCTCCGTGGCAGGGAAGGTGTGCACAGGCCTTGCCGGATGGATGGTTTAGGGCCATGGCCCTGGGGTCCCTGGTGAGCACTGGGGCCGCCTCTGCCCTTGGCCTGTGAGGGACCATCTGTGCTGGTCCCGGAAGGCTGGGATCACCTTTCCACTGGCTCCTTTGTTCGAGGTTTCTCATAGACAGGCTGTGTGGACAAATGACGGCAGCGCCCACGTCTGGCTGGTGGAGAGGCTGTAGCTCCTCAGAGGAGGAGACACCCGGCCACTGCTGTCCCCACAGCGGGGCCACCCGTGGTGCCAGGCGTGACGAGCTGCCCTCTCTAGGCAGATGGGACTTGGGAGGCCCCTGGCCGAGCCTGTGGACCCAGCTGGGCAGCCTCTGTGGTCTTAGGTTTGGGTGCGTTTGGTCTGGTCGGGGCTCAGGGGCTGCTGGTCCACACTGGCCCCATCCTGACAACTGGAGCTTTGGGGCAAGGTCCTTGGAGAAGGGGGCCACGTGGGGAGGAAACAGCCTGGGTTTTGTTGATGCTTTTCTAAGAATGGAGTACTCGTTTTCAAGAGATTTGTCCTAATTATATTTTCCAGTGGGTACTTATGCCAACTATTGATGAATAATTCATAAAATAAGCATCTTTGTGAATTTTATTGAATCAGACCTTAGCTACCAATGGCAATGAATAAACATCTAAAGTTTCCAATTTTAAAATAAAGAACTGGCTGGGCACAGCAGTTCACGCCTGTAATCCTGGCACTTTGGGAGGCTGAGGCTGAGAGATCGCTTGAGCCCAGGAGTTTGAGACCAGCCTGGGCAACATAGCAAGACCTCATATCTGAAAAAAAAAAATTAATAAGCTGGGTGTGGTGGTGTGTGCCTGTAGTCCCAGCCACTTGGGAGGCTGAGAGGGGAGAATCATTTGAGCCCCGGAGGTCAAGGCTGCAATAAGATTTGTTTGCACAACTGTACTCCAGCCTGGGTGAGGGCATGAGTAGGTACAGGTGGCTGCTCGGGGTTATGGGGTTGGCTCTGGGGCACCGTGGAAGGCTCCGGTGTGAGCAGGGGCAGGTGGTTGCTTTAAGGGAGGTTATGTCCCCTGGGTGCCCCCCGGTTCTGCACCCCTGATGCCCCGGCCATCCCATCCTGCAGTTCCCTCCTGAAGGACCAGGCAAAGCCAGGACCACCGTGAGCAAGAGGAGAAATCATCCTTCTGAGCCCTGACGGTTCTTTGATCAGCCCCGGGACCTGCCGCAGGCTCTGTTTTAGTGTCTCACATCCTCTTAGGGTGCATTGAGGGAGAAGCATTGTCGGTGCCAGCGTCAGCCGGGGTCAGCCTGGCCTGCGTTCCTCACTGTGCCCCTCCTCGCTCCTGCAGAGGACCTTTGAGGAACTTGCCATATGTGGGTGACTTTTCTCAGAAAGTAAAATGCAGGGCGGGGCAAGCCCTACTGGCCTCGGAGGTCTGTCCTCGGGCCCAGAAGGGCCCAGTTGGGGGAGACGCAGAAGGCCCGAGACGCTTGGACTCCACAGAGAGGTCACCGTGGTACAGTCAGGACTGTTGTTTTTAATTTTAAAAGAAAGAATTCATTATGACGACCGTTTTTGTTCTCCTTTAGGCATTTTTAACATGTGTTCCAGGCAGACCAGGCTGTGGCCCTTCCCTCGTGGCTGGTGCAGGTCACGCCTCCCCCCAGCCCAGTGAGTGGGGAGGTTTGGCTCTGGTGTGACCCTCCAGGACACAGGTGTCCTCGGGGAGCCGGTGCCTGCTGCATACAGGCCACCCGGGGTCACTCGGCAGAGGAGGACGGGGCACCGCCCTGCAGAGAAGCGTCCCTCCGCCTGTCAGCGGGCAGCCACAGTTGGTGGTCCTCTTCACCTCGGCCTGTGGTTGAGCCCACCTCCCACCTGCACAGCACCCTGTGCCGTAGCCAAGACCACCTCCTCTGTGGACCTCAGTCTGCAGCCGCCGCTCCATGCAGTGCTGGGGCCCTGGACGGCCCCCATGGTGCAGTGCTGGGGTTTCCTCTGGGTGCCTGTAGCCTCCCTAACGTAACCGGGGGCAGGAGGATCCCCGTGGGTCTGTTCACCAGGTGGGGGCAGCCATTACCAAAGCCATCTGCCAGCATCACCGGCTGAATTGCAGCCATGGTCCTATAAGGAAGCCTTGTCCCAGCCTTACAGAGAAGGAGGCGGCCCAGAGAGAGAAAGCAACTGCCCAGAGTCACAGCTCAGGGAGGGTGTGTTTGGGGTGAGGTCTGTGCTCCCGCGGGGCCAGTGAGTGTCTGTCCTGTGGCAGCTGCTGGCCCACGTGTGGGGTGATGACACCAGGCATGGACAGACCACGCGTGTGTTGAGATGCTGTGTGGGCTTCACGTTGGTGCCCGTTTCTCTCTGGATCTTATGAAGACGGGTTTGTGGAGGCACAGCGGCCCGTGCATGCTGTTGGTGGGCGTGTAAATTGCTGCAGGTATTACGGAAAACTGTGTGGGGTATGGAGGTTCCTCAAGAAATTAAAAAGAGCACTGTCGCTGGAGCCAGGCGTCCCCACTGTGGGTGGGTATCGGGAAAGGAGCAGGCCACTGAAGAGCTGCCCGCCCTCCGGAGCTCACCAGCCCAGACGTGGAATTGACCGCAGTGCCCGTTAGTGCATGGGCGCCTGAAGACGGTGTGACGCACACACAACGGAGCGCTGTTCCGTGTTCGTAAAAAAGGAAATCCTATTATTTGAGACAACACGGATGAGCCTGGAGGACAGTGCTGAGCAAAATCAGCCACAGGCAAAGCCACGGCCTGCTGAGTAAAATCACTGCAGGCATAGAGAGGCAAAGCCACGGCCCCACGCATGTGGGGTGTCAGAGATGCCAGCAAGCACGGTGGCCACTGGGGGCTGGGGTGGGGAAGCCTGGGGAGATGCTGGCCAGAGGACACAGAGTTCCTGTTGTGCCGAATGAATGAACTCTGGGGGTCTGTTCATGGTGGGCCATGGGCTGTTCATGGTGACTGACTGTGGTCTGTTTATGGTGGCCATGGTCTGTTTGTGGTGGCTGTGGTTGGTTCATGGTGGCCGTGGGCTGTTCATGGTGGCTGTGGTTGGTTTATGGTGGCCGTGGTCAGTTCGTGGTGGCCGTGATCTGTTCAAGGTGGCCATGGTCTGTTTGTGGTGACTGTGGTTAACACTGTATTTGTACCTGAGGTTTGCTGGGAGTGGGTGTTGAGTGTTCTAACTGCAAAAGGAAATGGCAGCTGTGGGAGGTGACAGTCACCAGTGAGTTTGGTGGTGGCTATGGTTTCACAGTGTGAACTACATCAAAAGAGCACGTGTGCACCTTAAATATATACAATTATTTTTCTCAATATAGCTGGAAAAAATAGCTAGAAGCCAGCAGCTCAGCAAGTGAGGAGCCAGCCATTGGCTCCGTTCACAACACCCTGCACAGTGAATAGATCTGAGTGAATGGGGCTGCTTAGGGAAAATCACTGGGCTCGAAGCTCCCTGATGGCTCCAACATGTCCCGTGACTCTGGGCAGCTCCTGTGCAATGGGAGGCTGTGCCCTGCCATGTCCCTGCCTTCTTGCCCACAGGCCTGCCCTGTCCCAGCCGCTGGGGTCTCACCCACCCATCAGCCTAGAAACAGACGCATGTTGGCACCCTCCCAGGCCTCTGTGAGAGCCTCTCCATAGCCTCGCTGTTGAGCCCGTGGCAGTGAAGGTCCCAGGCGCTGGAGCACATGGCATGGGCTCGGTCCTGGCACTGCCCGCCCTGCAGGCCTGGGCTGCTCACAGCTGAGCCTGACCTTGAATTCCCCATCTTTCAAACGAGGATGGGGCTTCCTGCTCCCTAGGTCCTTGCGAGGACTCACTCCGTGCACTGGTGCCAGGAGTGAGTCGGAACCTGTCTTTCTGGCCTGATCCTCCCCCAGGAGCACAGGGTGGTCCTCATCTGAATCCTGAGGGGGTCCCCTGGCATGCTCTTGCTCCCTGGAACCCCAGTCATTCCAGGTGCAGCTGCTGGTGCGACCCCTTCTGCGGTCAGGGGTCTGTGTGAGGGCTCAGCTGCCTCTGAACAGGACGGGCGCTGGAAGACAGTGGCTGGGAGAGCAGGTGCACCCTGGATGGCCTCCAGGAGAGAAAGGGAGAGATGTATGTGTCTCAGTGGGGGATGGCGGGAGACCCTAAGGTGTTCAAGACCCTCGGGTCTGGGCCCTGTGGAAATGCTCCCTGTGGTGCCCCCAGCCCTGCCCACTCAGCAGTCGCCTGAGAACGGCCTGAGCGTGTGGCCCAGGAGGCGGGGTGTGGGGAGGCCGTGGAGCCGTGGGTACTGTGCAGCAGGTGGGGCTGTGACCGGAGGTGGCAGAGCTGGCAGCCAGCCCGGCCTTCAGGGGAGAGGGTGGCAGGGCCAGGGTCTCTGAACTCTGGAAGGATCTGTGTTCCTCGTCCTGAAACCCGGCCTCCTGTGTCACCCAGACAGTGGCTCTCAGTCACTTTGGTCTCTGCTCCCTCTGCCCCATGATTTTTTAAGTTGTTCTAGCTCAGAAGCCATTGCATGGATGGTGTGACTACCCCCAGCCAGGGCACGAATGCAGCCAGGGCACGAATGCAGCCAGGGCACGAATGCAGCCAGGGCATGAATGCAGCCAGGGCACGAATGCAGCCAGGGCATGAATGCACACAGGTCCAGGCCCTGTGCAGAGCCCGCCAGGTGTGGGGTGGATGCCGAGGCCCACCTGGCTGAAACTGCACTCAGGCCATTTTTCTGATACCAGGAAACGTTCATAAAAATGCTGGTGAGCAGGCAAGTGCCCTCCTTGATGACAGACCCTCCTGGTGCCCCTGGCTCAGACAATGTGACCTTGAGAACAACCCCCCCGTCGGCGTCACCTGGGAGCCTCCCCTCGAGACCTCTGCGTCGTGGTTCTGAAATCACTTGAGTGGGCCGTGGCCCCCGTGGGGCAGAGAGATAGGAAATACCTGCCAGAAGATCCAGTTGCAATCCGTGTGATTTAAAGATCTCACTGGGCTGTGCAGGCAGTTCTAGAGTGGGCAGCACTTCATTCCGTGAACTGGAATAAGAGCTCCTGTGAAACACAGCAGCTGTGCGGACAGGGCTGAAGAAAGCAGAAACCAAGCAAACGCGGTTCGGTGGCCTCAGTCACTGTCCTTTGTAAGCTTGGGGGGTCAGCGGGAGAACTGACCGACTGGCCACGTTAGGCGGCTCTGTGTCATAAGGATTAGTTTCACGTTAGGTGATTGCCGGACTTACATGGAGCTTGAAGAAGCAGAAGATCTCTAGGCCGGGCGCGGTGGCTCAAGCCTGTAATCCCAGCACTTTGGGAGGCCGAGACAGGTGGATCACGAGGTCAGGAGATCGAGACCATCCTGGCTAACATGGTGAAACCCCGTCTCTACTAAAAAATACAAAAAACTAGCCGGGCGAGGTGGCGGGCACCTGTAGTCCCAGTTACTCGGGAGGCTGAGGCGGGAGAATGGCGTGAACCCGGGAGGCGGAGCTTGCAGTGAGCTGAGATCTGGCCACTGCACTCCAGCCTGGGCGACAGAGCGAGACTCCGTCTCAAAAAAAAAAAGAAGATCTCTGTGTACACGTGTGGCCCAGGCCAAGAGCTGTCACGTGATTAAGTTTGTGCTTAAATGGGTTTTTAGTATGTGTATCTTTTTTTCTTTTCTTTTCTTTTTTCTTTCTTTTTTTTTTTTTTTTTTTTTTTTGAGACGGAGTCTCACTCTGTTGCCCAGGCTGGAGTGCAGTGGTACAATCTCAGCTCACAGCAACATCTGCCTACCAGGTTCAACTGATTCTCCAGCCTCAGCCCCCTGAGTACCTGGGACTACAGGCACCTGCCACCATGCCCAGCTAATTTTTGTATCTTTATTAGGGAGGGGGTTTCACGATGGTGACCAGACTGGTCTCGAACTCCTGACCTTGGTGATTTGCCCACCTTGGCCTCCCAAAGTGTTGGGATTACAGGTGTGAGCCACTGTGCCCAGCCAAGTATGTATATCTTTTTGACAGTGTGAAGAATTTCTTTAGGCTTGACTGTTTTAAAGCACCGTAATGAATGTATAATTAAGTTATGGTAAAGTCTTAACCCTTTGCTACAGGGGAACGGTAATGCTGTGAGTGGCCGTGTCTCAGCCCCTGGACTTCGGCAGTCACCCTCGTAGGAGTCCCACCTCTGCGGGCAGCTCAGAACCTCCATGTTTTTACATTTAATTTAAAATGATTAAATTCACTGCCGTAGCTCATGGAATTAGGTCTTTTTAAAATCTAAGCAAACTCTCTTCGAGACAGAAAAGGTTGGGTAGTTCTTCATCTGTTTGAAGTGGTGCTTTCTGGATGGACCGCGTTCTAAGAATGTATCAAAAATGGAAATTCTGACCACCGTTTTGATTGCCCTTTTATGTATTAAACAAGTTGAGAACAAGAACAACAAAAAGAGGGACCTCCGTGACCATGTCGAGGAAGACGGAGCCTGGCCTGGTTGGAAGATTGGCCTCTCCTCTGTCTCCTGTTTTCTCCAAGGTCCGATAACAACTCGGTTTCCCTTGGTGAGCGTGGGGACTTCATTTTGATTTTCAGCCTGGTCTGTTGGGGTCTAGGCAGGAGCTTGGTCCCAAACAACACACCCACGTGTGCTGAGGACACGCTCCAGGGGATTCTCGCGTCCGCCTGCATCAGAGAACCCAGGGCTTGCGGGCGAGGCAGCGTGGAGAGGTCGGCTCTGGAGACGACCCCCAGGGCTTGCGGGCGAGGCAGCGTGGAGAGCTCGGCTCTGGAGACGACCCCCAGAGGAGATTGACCAAGTGCCGGGCGTGCGTGTCCTCCCTACCCGAGGCATAAACCGTCTCGCTCCAAAGGGCGTCCGGAGGGTTCCGCAGGGTGGCTGTGCGCTGACTCCTGCACCCCACGTGGACGCCCCTTTTGCCCCAATGGCAGGGATGGGGCGCTGGCCCCGGGGTGTCCTGGTTCTCCTCCCTGACCCACACGGTGTCAGGAGCTTGTCTGGAGGGGACGGGGATGCTGGCCTCCTGGGGTGTCCTTTTCTGAAGCCTGTGGTTCAGGCATTCTCCTCACTGAATTTAGATTTTGTTCGGATTTTGCGGCCTGCCTTTCTTACTGCCCTGCTTTGCAGCCCTGCCCTTCCTGGCTTTGGAGATCCTCATGGATGGGCTTGGGGAAGGCCTGTGGCCGGACGATCTGGTGACGTAATCCCATCTGACGCTCAGCCTTGGACTTTGAAAAGGCACGACTGTCCCGTCTGATGGACAGGATGCAGAAGCCTTTGGGAATGGGCTTGTTGCCAGAATAAATAACAGGAGACAATTGGCAAAAGATGGACTGGGCCCCACGGCCCCAGGCTGCTATGTGGACAGCCTTGTCCTCTCCTCTGCCCACGGTCACCAGTGAGCACCAGGGATGGGCTTTCCTCCCTCACCTGGGCCTCTTCCTGCTGCCAGGAGCTGCCTTGCTGCCTCCGCCTGTGACAGTCCACCCCCCACACCTCACCGTGAGAGGGTTCCAGGGCCCCACCCAGCTCCACCTGTGACGGTGTACCCCACCCCCCCCCCCCCCGTGAGAGGGTTTCCAGGGCCCCACCCAGCTCCACCTGTGACGGTGTACCCTACCCNAGAGGGTTTCCAGGGCCCCACCCAGCTCCACCTGTGACGGTGTACCCTACCCCCACCCCCACTGTGAGAGGATTTCCGGGGCCCCATCTGGCTCCCATCCCCATCTCCTGTGTTCTCTCTGCTGCTTGCGAGGTCACCTGGTCTGGAAAGAGTGCCCGGGATGCTGCTCAGACGTCTTGGCTGCCCTCCCACCCCCACCCCCCACCCCCCACTCCCAGTTTTCAGGATGAAATTGCCATCAAATAAAGCAAGTTTTTGAGTCAGCTTGCAAGAGGAAGGAAGTTTGCAGTCATCTCGTTTTGTTGGAACAAAGAGATCTAAAGATAGACACATGGCTCCCCTCCCTGGGCTGTCTTTGCCAGGACCCTGTTTCTGTGAGGAAAACTCGGTGGGGGGGTTCACCTGTGTATCAGGTGAACCAAGGGCACCTCTGCCCTTCCCACCCTTGGGAAATCTCACCACGTCAGCCCCGTAGTGGCCAGAAGAGATCGGCCCTCCCAGGTGGGGCTACTGTGGTCGGTGCTGGGAACGGGCAGGGGCAAGCCTGGCCACCCCCTCGTCAGTCCCACCTGCTGCCTCTGCCCACATGGCAGGGGAATGGATGGGGCAGCCTCTGCCCAGCCTCAGACGTGAGGCCCTAACTCTCCCCTCTCAGACCCGCCGTGGGGTCATCATGGGGTCATCACTGGGGACTTGGTTGGGGTGGGGCTGGGGAGGGAGCTGGGCCTTGGGTGGCAAAGACGGGTTAAGGGCCCACCACCTCCCAGACATCCGACAGCACGGAGCCCCACGGAGGCCACGCTTGCCTGCCTGCGTCTCCTCCGGGGACCTGTCTCCTGAACCAAGTGGCCACCATTGTTCCATGCACTTCTTAGTCTTGTGGCTGCAAAATTAAGTAGATTGGAACTTTTATAGAAATTATGATCATAAAGGGCAGTTTTTCCCATCATTCTTGAGTGGGTTCAAAAAACCAGGAAGAATGAAAACTTACACACGTAAATGGAAGAATGCCCAGTGCCCTGAAAATCGCAGGGCCTGCCTGCAGAAGGCTCCATGAAGAATGGGAGGTTAACACTCCGCTGTGGGTCGGAGAGCGTCACAGGCCTTTTCGGGTTCACAGAGTGGCCGGTGACCACTTCAGGTGTCGTGATGTGTTAAGAGTTTATTTGTACAAGCTTAGCTGTGTGCAGTTTCTGATTACGCACATGGGGAACCCTGCTTTTCAAACCCAGAATGAGGTCTAAGGACAATATTTAGAGTTAGTTCTGGCCCAAAGAGTCCAGAGGCACTGGGGGCTGCCAGCAGGTGGACACTGCAGTGCGGCTGGTGGACAGGTGGTGTGGACGGTGGACAGGCGGTGTGGACGGTGGACAGGCGGTGTGGACGGTGGACACTGCAGTGCGGATGGTGGACAGGCAGTGTGGATGGTGGACACTGCGATGCAGACGGTGGACAGGCAGTGTGGACAGTGGATAGGCGATGTGGACACTGGACACTGCGATGCGGAAGGTGGACAGGTGGTGTGGATGGTGAATAGGCAATGTGGACGGTGGACAGATAATGTGGACAGTGGACACTGCGATGCGGAAGGTGGGCAGGTGGTGTGGACGGTGAACAGGTGGTGTGGACGGTGGACACTGCAGTGCGGATGGTGCACAGGTGTTGCTTTGCCCCCCACGGGCCTGTGACGCCAGAAAGTAGGAACCCGCCTGTGAGGGGTTGGGGCCTTGGCGTTGGATTCCACAGGATGCTCTGGGAAGGCACCCCCTCCCTTCCTCTGCTATGTTAGCAGGGGCAGCTGCTGGGCCAGGCGCTGTGGTGAGGGTGGGGAACCCCAGGCATGGTCCCTGCAGCCTTGAGTGGGGGTTTGCAGGCACCCATGGAGGGTGCAGGCTGCCATGAGGGCCCCTGCCTGGTGGGGAGGTGGAGAAAGGCCTCTCTGAGGTGGCATCTTGATAGGAAATTGAGTGGGGTCAGACTGGCCACAAGAGGAGCGGCTGAGCAAGGGCCCCAGGCCCGGACCTCACCCTTCCAAGGACCTGAGTGTGTGGCAGCCCCTGGAGGGGTGGATGAGGAGCCTACAGTGGACAGCCTGTCCCAGAGGCAGCTTCACACCCACACGCACCACTCTCTCAGAACGTGGAGGGACGGCGGGCGGTGTCTGTCTGTCTCTAACACACAGGAAAGACTTTTGCTGTCAGCAGGGCCCCAGAGCAGGCGCTGGTAAGGTCCAGAGCCAGGTTAGGAACGCCTGAGCTCGTAGGGAACAGGCCAGGCCAAACACGCCGCCTCTCAGAGCTGCCAGAACAGTTTGGGAGTCATGGTGGAAGTGTCCACATCGACGCCTGGCTCTTCGCGGTTGGTGCCTGACTCTCGCGGTCGACGCCTGACTCTCGCGGTCGGCGCCTCTGAAAGTTGAGGTGCGGCGAGGGAGCCACAGACATGGGCCAGTGCCTCCCCGTTTGTGGCCCCAGTGAGCCTGGGCCGCCAGCATCCCGCAGCCATCACCGACCTTGGCACCCCCCTGTCCAAGCCATCCCCTCCGTGACGAACCTGCCAGCTCACAGTATCCACAATCTTTTTTTGTAGCCCCCAGAATTTCTAAAACTCCAGGGAGGCCCTTGCCCTGTGACCCTTTCCGTGTCAGCGATGCGCTTCTCCTGGGGTTAGCAGGTGTTGGATTTGAGGACGGTGCCTCCTGACTTCCTCTCTGAGGCCACGGTCGCTCCTGGCGAGAGAGAAAAACTTACTGTAAAATTTGAACGTCCAACTGCGCAGTCTAGGCTGCCATCGGCTGCACCAGACGCACATTCCAGAGAGGTGTGCGCCAGTGGAAGTCACCCTGCCGGGAGCATAAAACAGTATTTCATGCTTTACTGCTTGACTGTTTCTTTCTCCCACAAAAGAAGCCATTGCTGACACATGGTTGCATACTGGGAACGGGTCTGTGCCCTGAACTCTCCCTGCAAGGCTCCGCAGAAGGGCCTTGACATCTGCTTGGCTCTGGCAGGCCCCGTGACACCGTGGTCCCACCACTTCCTCACCAGCACCAGGGTTGTCTCCGGCTCCGAGGCAAAGCAGTCCCGTAGCCGGCAGGGCCGCAGCCAACACGGCCCAGGAGGGGCCCCTGTGTGTTCCACTGCGTCCCGTGTTTGCACTTGTTTGTCTGCAAGACTGGAAGAGCAGGATTTAAGTCTGATGCCAGCTAGATAGTATCTTGTGGCCTCCGCTGGGAATTTCCAGGTACAAACACTTCTGTCCCATATCTTCAGGCTGTTAGTGGCCTGGGTCCTCAGGTGTGGAAGAATTGAACGTTTAAGCCATTCTCAGGTCCTCAGCGTGAGTCCTGTGTCTTTCAGAGAGAAATTGTGTGGATGTTCAAGATTGCAAATGTGGCTATATGATGAGCGTGCTGGCCAGAAATCGTGTCTGGTCTGTGGTCAGTGGTCAGTGTCCCCAAGGCATAGTAGCCCGGCAGCCGCTCTGTGGCACAGAACACCAGCCTGTCAGTCCACACAGCTTTCCCTGGAGGGTCTTACTGGCCTCGTGCTCCCAGCTGGTGCTGGCTCCATGCTCCCGGCTGATGCTGACCCTGTGCCTCCAGCTGGTGCTGGCCCTGTGCTCCCCCTGTGTTCACGGCTGGTGCTGGCCCTGTGCTCTTGACTGGTGCTGACCTCGTGTTCCCAGCTGATGCTGGCCTAGTGGTCCTGGCTGGTGCTGACCCTGTGCTCCCCATGCTCACAGTCAGTGCTGGCCCTGTGCTGCTGGCTGTTGCTGGCATAGTGCTCCTGGCTGGTGCTGGCCCCATGCTCCCGGCTGGTGCTGGCTCCGTGCTCCCCCATGCTCCTGGCCGGTGCTGGCCCCATGCTCCCCCGTGCTCCCAGCTGATGCTGGCCTAGTGCTCCCAGCTGGTACAGGCCCCATGCTCCTGGCTGATGTTGGCTACGTGCTCCCGGCTGGTGCTGACCCTGTGCTCCCGGCTGATGCTGGCCTAGTGCTCCTAGCTGGTGCTGGCCCTGTGCTCCTGGCTGGTACTGACCCCATGCTCCTAGCTGATGTTGGCCTAGTGCTCCCCGCATGCTCCCGGCTGGTGCTGGCCTGGTGGCCGCAGGTGCTTCAGTGCGTCCAGACCCATCTGGAACCTGCTGGGTGGGGGGATGGGTGCGGGAGTTGACCCTGCTCTTGCCATCCTGCCTCATTTGTGTCCAGCTAATGGCAAGGCCAGGGATGTGGCACAGACCCCCAGGGTCCCGTGTGTGCAGAGGCAGTGGCCCATTCCGTGGTTAGGTTTTCCTCATGGGCCGTAAGTTACTGCACCTGCAACAGGCCGGCAGGGGTCACCTGAACATCTTCCCCGACGTGGGTGGGACTCAGACCAAAGTGTATTTATCCCAGGACCAGGACCAAGCCCTTTCCTGCTGCTCCCCTGCCTCCCCTCTGCCCAGGTCTCTCTCTTTGTCCTTCCCTCTCTCTGTCTGTCAGTCCCTCTCTCTGAACCTCTTATACCACACTTTCAAAATCGATGGTGAATCATTCAACACACAGCTTTTGTGCGCTGAGAAACAAAGGCCTCCACGTATTGGAAACTGAAAAGCCTTTTTCCAGCCACGTGACCCGCTCCCGTAGGTGCCTGTGGATGTGCCGCTCCGCCTGGGATCGGGTGGGCGCTCGCAGGGTGAGGCAGCGTCCTGGGGCTGACGCGTGCTGTCTGCTCTTTCCATGCAGATGAAATCATGCACCAGGACATCGTCCCACTCTGTGCTGCTGACATCCAGGACCAGCTGAAGAAGCGCTTTGCTTACCTGTCCGGTGAGTTCCAGAAGCCGGGACGGGGTGGAGAGGGAGGGGTCCGGGGCCGGGTGTGGGCTGAGCAGTCGCCACGGCCTGGTCATTCACTGCCTTGGGTCTGACCTGTGACCTGGCAGCTCTCCCCATCTCTGTGAAGTGGGCAGCTCCATGCCAGTTGGCACATGGCCACTGGGAGGAGGTGGGCAGAGGAGGGTCAGGGGGACGTGGCCTGGGCACCCCTGACAGCGGCCTCCAGGGACAGATGGAGTGGGGTGTGGTTGGCCGAGCCCATGGGCCTCTGACCCGCAGTTCCTGCTGCATCTGGGCACCTCCAAGGCCACACCTCTGTCCACTGTGGCCTCCAGCCCTGCGTCTGGCACACCTGTGGAGGTGGTGCCTGCAGACTTGGGGACATAGTGAGGCTCCCAGCCCCCCATGTGGGTGCAGCAAGGGCACCTGCAGTGACCCCGAGCTGTGCAGACACCGTTCTTATGTGAACAAATCTGCCCAACAGGACCCATCAGAAAAAATACATGCAAACGTGTGCCCTCCCTGGGACATAAGGGTGCCCTGATGCCGAGGGCGCAATGCTCTCAGGAGCTCAGCCTCTGCCCCTCTGCATTTTCATTAGCAGCCCAGCCCCCAATCCATGGCTGGCATGGTAGGGCCTCCATCCCGCACCGTCACCTCCAGAGCCAGCCCACACCCCAGGCCGGGCCTTGGGGTCTGAGGGAGGCTGACTGCCAGGGGCCGAGGTGTAGCTGGCGAGTTTTACGAGACCAAAATCAAAGAGACAGCAACATGATGGCCAGAGGAGGAGAGCTGTCCAGGGACTCGGTCCTGCTTTCCATGGCGGAGAGGCCCAGGAGGAGGAAGGATAGAAAGCAGGGGGTCTCTGGAGAACTGAAAACTCCCAGGGGACAAGGGCTCCAATTCCCCTGCGTCGGGGACCAGGTGTGGCGATGACTCAGGAGAGGCGCCGTGGTTTCTGCCGGTTCCTCCTGCGTCCCCAGCCTCTCCCCGCCCCTTTCACGACTCCCAAGAGGCTCACAGCTTTGCCACCAGGAGGGCCCTGACCTGGGCCTCCAGCCTTGACCTTCCTCCAGTTGCCAGGCAGTGCCCCCACCCCAGTGGTGCCTGGGAGGGCAGAGTCCCGGGACGGCCCCAGCCACCCACGTTTTCTCAGTTGTTCCTTAGATGCCGACCCAGGAGCTCTGTGAGGGGATTTTGCAGATGAATTTAAGGCCCCAAATCAGCAACTTTAAGATCTTCCTTGGTGGGCCTGACCCAGTCGGCTAAGCCCTTAAAAGAGATGGGGCTCTTCCTGTCATGAGAGATTCCAGGTGCAGGGAGGGTTTGACACAAGGGGGTTCTCTGTGTGGCCCTGAAGGAAGCAGAGGCCGCCTGAGCAGGAGAAGAGCCACCCCACGGGCAGCCGCCAGGACCCTGGGGCCTCAACACTGCAGCTGGGAGCAGAGCTCTGCCAAGCCCCTGGGGGAGCTGGAGAGCCTGGGCTTGGAGAGGATCACAGCCCAGCAACCCCTCCACGTGGGCCCAGAGACCCTGAGCAGACACCCACAAGCTGATAAGTGCCTGAGCGTCAGTGATCTTGGGAACCACACCAAAGCCTCCGTGGGCTCCTCTCTCTCCTGGAATATAAGCCAGAGTCCCCTGTGGCACCACTGCCCCCACCTCGTCTCCTGCCCACGCCCTGGAAGCAGGCTGCCTCCCCATCGCCCTGCCTCCCACCAACCTCGGGGCCTTTGCACGGGCGGCGCTCTCCATGCAGTGAATTTTTTCCGCGGGCTTGTGGCTGGCCTGTCCCCTCAGGTCCTTGCTCAGAGGCATGCCCTTGGCCACGCCCTGTCCCTCCTCACCTGCTCTTTGCTCCGCCCCCCCTCGTTATATGACCTCACATCCTCCTGTGTGCAGTGTGGGTCCCTCCTGAGGGCTGGGCTTGCTCACAGCTGCCTCCCAGCTCCTAGAGGTGCACCCAGCCTCAGAGCCACATACTGAGGGCTCAGCCATGGGCCCGTCTGGGGTGGGACCCCGAGCACGCCACGCTGTTCTCGGGATCCAGGTCGTAGCAGCAGTACCGTGTCTGAGACGGATCGGTGTCGGCTGGAGCTTCTCCTGCAGATGTGTGGATTTGGATGAAGTCTGTGGTAGCCTCGTGTCTGAGATGGATCAGTGTCAGCTGGAGCTTCTGCAGACGTGCGCGGATTTGGATGAAGTCTGTGGCAGCCTCGGGTCTGTAGGTCTCCAATCACCCCGTCCCCTCCTCACCGTATCCAGCACAGCTGCGTCCTGAGGCTGCGCCTGCACTCCAGGTTCCTGCCATGCCAAGCCCTCTTCTGTGTCCTCATGACAAAGGCCGTGCACTGGGGAACTGAAACATCCGGGATTCGTCTTTCAGGTTCCCTGGGGCGTGCCCCTTCCGGAGGCTCCTTCGGGGGCACAGGTGTTCCTTGGTGTCCCTCGGTGTCTTCATGCAGCCACCTCACCTGCACATCGACGTCTCCTCTTCTGCCTCAAAGCCCCTCTACCTTTCTCCCAGGACGCCCGTCATGAGATTCAGGGCCCACTGTATAATCCATTATGGTCTCATCTTGAAAACTTTATTACCTCTGCTGCAAGGACTTTTCCAAACGAAGTCACGTTCACAGGCTCCTGGGACAGGGAGTGGACATGCCTTTCAGGGGCCGCCTTGGACTCAGTAAATCTGACTCAGAGGTTTGCTGTCTTGACAGCTGCCCCCAAGCGGGGCTCCCCTCCTGCCCCAGCATCACCCACAGGACTTGCTCTCCGTCTCACTCCACCCGAAGGAAACATAGACTCCCCCACCAGCCACTCCTGCACACGGACCACCGTGGTGCTGGGGCCCAGCGGGGTGAGACCCTTCATTGTGGCTGGAGCCCACAGGTTGACGCCCCAGCCTGTTCTGTGGACTTCGGCTGAATTCGCTGGTCTCTGGATGCCTAGAATGGCTTCCATGAAGTGCCAGAGCAAAAAACTAAAGATGTCAGGAAGGAACGGCTCCAAATTTTCCTTTTCAAGAGGAGACTCTGCATTTCTTTCCACTTGCGCTGCTGATTTCGCCTCCCTGCAGACGTCCGCGCCAGCCCTGCGCTGTGTGCCCTGGAGCCAGGACTGCCCCTGTGACCTGTGTGGTCCCCTCTCTTCCACCTCCATTATCTGTGGATGCACAGGTGCCACACAGAGCCCTACAGCTCTGTCCAGGTCCTGAACCCAAGTGAGGCAGGTTTTGAAAGGCGGCCAAGTGAGGGATGCCTACACCTCGGGGGCTCCACACCCCCATACGTTGCTGCCCAAAGTCAGGACGAGCTGCGGAAATTACACCTGGACTCTCTTGTCTGTCACCCACAGACAGCAGCTCCCGGTTCAGCCTGCGTCCCTCGTCATCCACGCCCTCTACTTGCAGTGATGTCTGCCCCAAAAGCACTTCGCTTAACCCTGAAGCTGCGAGACCTGCCACGCTACTGTCCCCTCTAGTTTTCTGAGGTTTGAGGAACAAGGAATTCGGTGTAAAATCAGGAAATATCCTGCATGTAAATTCTTGATTATTCTTGTCCTTCCGGGCAGAGCCGCCTCCCGCGAGTCAGCCGTTTGACTCTTTCTTGCTGAAGGATGAGGGTTGTGGGGGGCGCATGGGTGCCCCGGACCCAGAGGCAGTGGCGTGTCCCCTGGTGTAGTGGTCGGAGCAGGCCCCGAGGAGGTCGTGGGCTCAGAACTCCGTCCTTGTGTCATCTTAGAAAAGATGTTTCAACTTGCCGACCGTCAGCAAGAGCTAAAAACAGGGCTGGAGAATTTACCACTGAGGAACTTATGATCTGAAGTGAAAAACGCTGAGAACAGACTTGCCACCGGTGAAAACCACAAAGCCGAAATGGAGGCCGTGCCCAGAACACAGAGTCTGCCTGCACTGCGTGTCTCACGCCCTGCCGCGGACGGCGGCCCCCTTCCACTGCCCAGCAGCTCTTGGGAATCTCCTTTTGCTTTTACAGGAACGTGGCATGGTCAGAGGCAGCCATCAGCTGTCTGGGGACCTGGATTTGACAGGATTGTTCCATCCCACGTCCAGGCAGCCCAGGTGTGTGGAGACGGGGCAGACAGGAGACCCTCCCCCTGGCCTGTGCTGTCTTCCCGGGAAGAACACTGGAGACCTTCGTCTCTTCCTTTCCTCACCTTCCCCAAGCGCTCGCTGTACAAGCCCCCTCCTGCCTTGCCCCTTCTCCCACCCCACTTCGGTTTGGTCCCAGCTTACATCTCATCCTAAGGCTTAAGTGTGCAGCTGAACCGCAGTTCTCAGATGAGCTGCAGGACTCCAGCGTGGCACCTGCCTGGGCAGTCCTGAGAGAGGGATTCGAAGTGGGGAAGGACCCCGGAGTCTTCCCGGCACGTGGTCTGAGGCTCCAGCCAGCAAGTCCCAAGCTCAGTCTTCGCTCACCACGACCCGACGGCTGCTCCAACCTGTGGGGACCGATCCGATCCTGCACTCCCTGAGGCCGACAGCTTTTTGACACCCAGGCTTCAGCCACAGACAGACAGACGTTCCCTGCCCGGGGGAGGGGGTTGCCCTTGCTGGAGAGAAACAGAAATGGACAGAGGGTCACTGGGGTGGCCCTGGGTGTTCTGCGGAGAATCAAAGTCGTGAGATGGAGACAGGAATCCCGGTAGGTTTGGGCGGAGCCGCATGTGGTCCTTTCTGGACCTACTTCTAGGAATCCGACGGTTGCACGACCTCAAACCAGTTGCTGTGGGATAAATGTTTGTGTCCCTCCGAATTCAGATGTCGAAACCCTAACCCCAGAGGTGGTGTTTGGGGAGGCAAGGCCTTTGGGGGGAGATTAGATCATGAAGGTGGAGCGCCCAGGTGTGATCAGTGCCTTTGTAAGGGGCTGAAGAAACCAGATCTCCTTCCGCAGCGAGGCCATGCCTCAAGGAGACCTCTGTGAATGCGGAAGCCGCTGTCACCAGACACCAGGTCTGTGGGCGCCTTGATCTTGGACTTACCTGGCCAGAGCTGTGAGATAAATTTCTGTTGTTTGGGCCTCCCGGTCTGTGGTGGTTTGTTATGGCCGCCCAGACAGACCAACAACCGACCTGTGTGAAAATGTGAGTCATAAAGGGGTGATGTTGACAGTGAGTCACTGCCGTAAACGAGTGGTGTTGACAAAGGCATCCTGTCCAGGTTGGAGCTCCGTGTGGCTAAGTGGTGTCCGGCTTCAGAAAGTGATGCCTTCTTGATGTCATCTTCACACTGACAGGAGTTTTTAGTTCTTATTTTAAGACTTTTCTACCCGACAGTTAACTTAGCATACAGATATCACAGTAAATTAACCACATGAATGCTTTCATTCCTAAGCAGCTCATGTGGGCGAGTTTCTAAAGCCATGTTTGGGCCGATGCATCACACAAGAGGGAGTCCCTAAGATGCATCATGTCCATGGGAGAAAACGAAGCAGGACACACGTGTGAGTCGTCACACCCTTGGTCACCCGGCTTGGCCATCACACAGGCCTCCTGCCCAGGATGTGTGTGCGTGTGTGTCTACCTGTGTGTCTCAGCTCAGGCTGCTTGCTGTGACAAAGTCCCCTAGACTGGGTGGTTTAAGCCACAGGAGTTTATTTCTCTTGGTTCAGGGCAGGAAGTCCCGGATGAAGGCACTGGCAGATGTGCTGCCTGGTGAAGGCTCACTTCCTGATTGACAGACTGCCGCCTTCTCACTGTCCTCATGTGGCCAGGCGAGCAGAGCGAGCCCACAGAATCCCATTCACGGGAGCCCCACTCCCACAGCCTCCTCACCTCCCACAGGCCCCACCTCCCAGCACTGTCCGCCTGGGGTTAGCATTTCAACACATGAATTCAGGGGAAGACAAATATCCAGTCCGTAACAGTGTATATGTGTAGATGTGTGTGTGTAGATGTGTGTATGTGTAGTGGGTGTGTGTGTGCATGTGTAGCTGTGTATGTGTAGGTGTGTGTATGTATAGTGTGTATGTGTGTGTATGTATAGATATGTGTATGTGTAGATGTGTATGTGTGCATGTGCATGTGTAGCTGTGTATGTGTAGATGTATGTGTAGTGTGTATGTGTGTATGTGTAGTGTGAGTGTACATGTGTAGATGTATGTGCAGATGTGTATGTGTAGATGTGTGTGTGTAGATGTATGTGTAGTGTGTGTGCGTATGCATGTGTAGTTGTGTGTGTAGCATGTTTGTGTGCATGTGTAGCTGTATATGTGTAGATGTGTATATGTGTAGTGTGTAGATGTATGTGTAGTGTGTGTGTGTATGTATAGTGTGCATGTGCATGTGTAGATGTGTGTATGTGTAGATGTGTGTAGATATGTAGTGTGTGTGCATGTGCATATGTAGCTGTGTATGTGTAGATGTGTGTACGTGTAGTGTGTATATGTGTGTGCGTGTGCATGTGTAGATGTGTAGCGTGTATGCATGTGCATGTGTAGCTGGGTATCTGTGTATGGTAGCTGTGTATGTGTGTGTAGCTGTGTATGTGTATATCCATGTGTGTGTGTAGGTGTGTATGTTTATACATGTATGTACATATACATATATGCATATGTGTGTAGCTGTGTATACATGTGTGCATAGGTGTGTGTCTAGCTGTATGTGTAGTTGTGTATAGCTGTGTATGTATGTGTGTCTGTGTTTATAGGTAGCTGTGTGTGTAGCTGTGTCTGTACATGTGTATATGTGCATGTATGTGCATATATGTGCATGTATGTTGTGTATATGTGCATGTATGTGTGTATAGGTAGCTGTGTGTAGCTGTGTGTGTGTCTTTGTGTAGCTGTGTGTGTATTAAACTGAGTGTATCTCACATTAAAGCAAGATCCCATAGGAGCCATACTTCGTTCTGGCGACAGGGATGAGAGGGAGTTGCAGCTGCCTTCCGCCCCTAGCGAGTGGGTGCAGGCCCAGTTGCTTGGGTGTGAGAGCTCACATGCAGGTGTGACAGGTCTCAGCCAGGACAGTGGTTCTTGGACGTGGGTGGGGACCGGAGGCTGTCCCTGGTGCCGTGTGGCAGGGTGCTGTTCTGAACCACAGAGGAGCTTCGGAGCCCTCTGTCCTCTGTGGCATTCAGCCGGCCTCCAGTTACTAGGCCGGGTGCAGACGCAGAAGTAGAGCTTGTTCTTGGTGCCATTGGCCCTGCAGGGTCCTGGCACTGCCCACCTTGGTGGGGATGGTTTCTCCAGAGAGGGACTCTCCCCCAACTCTGCGTCCAGCGGTGTTTGGCTGCCTCATAACCTGTAGGTGCGGGAGCTTTGGCGCCTGCTTTTCAACCTCAGTGGACAGGCGGGGATTTCCACGCCTGACTTGGGAAGAAAGAACAGGGTCTTTGCTTTCCTTTGGCTTTGGTGCCTGCTTTTCTTTTCTTTTTTTTTTTTTTTTTGAGACGGAGTCTGGCTCTGTCGCCCAGGCTGGAGTGCAGTGGCCAGAACTCCGCTCACTGCAAGCTCCGCCTCCCGGGTTTGCGCAATTCTCCTGCCTCAGCCTCCCGTGCAGCTGGGACTACAGGTGCCCGCCACCTCGCCCGGCTTATTTTTTTTTTGTATTTTTAGTAGAGCTGGGGTTTCACCATGTTAGCCAGGATGGTCTCGATCTCCTGACCTCGTGATCCGCCCGTCTCGGCCTCCCAAAGTGCTGGGATTACAGGCTTGAGCCACCGCGCCCAGCCTGGTGCCTGCTTTTCAATCTCAGTGGACAGGCGGGGATTTCCACGCCTGACTTGGGAAGAAAGAATAGGGTCTTTGCTTTCCTTTGAGGCTGCAGCACAGAGAGTTTGGAGATACCCAGGGTAGCAGCAGCTTGAGACCAGCACCAGCAACCAGCTGAACCAGGCTGTGCGGCCCAGTTCCGGGGTCACCTGGCCCCCATCCTCTCCCCTGGGCAGCTGGAGGCTGCCTTTAATGGCGACTGAAAAGTTGCCACGAGCTCCTGATCATTGTGGTAGGTACTGCGTGAAGCTGAGACACGCGTGAGCCACATCCCGGGGGCTTTGAGCCCCCACCGCGGCGGTGGCTGAGGGAAGGCTTGTCACACTCGCTCAGGAGGACACGGGGCCGCAGTGTTCACTCAGCGGCCTCTTACCATTGGGATCGAGGAATTTTCCGAGAGGAAGTGAGAATTAACAATGATGAAAGGTTTGTGGGTGAGTGACAGGCCTGTTCTGTTGAGGACTGCATGGGACATTGTGTGCTGCCAGAGACGGGGGCAGAGGTCAAGAGCCCTCGAGGGCTGGGAGAGTTCGGAGGGCAGAAGTCATCAGAGCACAGTGGAGCCAGACCCAGCAGCCACCTTCCCACTCAGGGTCTTCATTAGAACCCAGCATTGCAGGGACTGAGCTGTCCCAGGTGAAGGGGAGGCCATCACGGTGCGTGGACGCCCCTTGGCTCAGCCTTCTAAGAGGCTCGGCAGCTGGGATGGGCCCGAGGCATGAGCCCTCAGAGGAGGTTAGGAAGGAGCTAGGGAGAAAAGATACGTTTGTGTGACGTGCTGGCCGAAGTGAGAACAGTCGTGGCAGATAATGAGTCATGTCCCATTGAGGGGTGCTGACAAGGGCTGGACAGGCTCTCGGGAGGAGGCCACGGAGCCCTGTGCTGAGGAGACCCCCACAGGGAGCCTCGTGGGCCCAGTGTCCCAGGATCACTGGATGGTAAAAGCTGCCCTGCCTGGCGTCCTGGCGTGGCTGGGCTTGGCCAAGACCCAGAAGCAGAAATTGTGGAAGCTGGAGGCGGTGGCTGTAGGGGACGCGAGGCGGCAGCTATTGGGGGCACAAGACGGCGGTGGACTGTCGCTGTTAAGAGACAAAGCCATGGTTGTCGCAGGCTGTGTGCGCCCTGGGTCTTCTCTGTGAGGACATGGATGAGGGACGGCGAACTCCCATTATCTGTTTGCCATAAAAAGCTACCCTAGACTTTGTTCGCTTGAAACAGCCCTATTTTACGGATTTATTCTTCATTTTGTGGCTCAGGAGTTCCAACGGGCTCAGCTAGGCAGTTCTTCACTCCACGGGGCGCTGACTGGGTCCTTCACTCAGCTGTGTCCTCGTGCGGGACAGGCTGGAAGGTCCTGTGGGCTGCCGTCCCGCACCCCCACCTCCCTGCCCTTTCACAAAGCCCGCCCTCAGCCCTCGGTGCTGGGCCTCCTCAGAGCAGGTGGACGCTGGGTGGTAGAACCACCTCTCTGATGACCGTGGGGCATGAGAGGGCAGCTGCAGTGTCCTGAGTCCCAGGCTCACTTCCGCCGAGTCCTGTGAGCGAAACAGGTCGCAAGGCCGGACCCCGGCTCGGGGGAGAGAAATGGATTCCATCCGGCCAAGGCGGCATGGCAGGGTCAGTGGCCGGCTCCAGCAGGCAGACCTGGAGCCCGGCCTGTGGGACTCCAAAGTCAATGTTCAAATGGAGCCCTTTGAAATTGAATTGTTTAAAAGGCGGCAACGTCAGAGAAGCTGGACAATACCCACCAACAGCACAGTTAGGCAGGTTATTAGGGCACTTGCGATGTGGAATATTATGCGATATTTAAAATAATGGTTACATTGTTTAAAAGCATGGAAACAGTTTGTTCTCGGGGTTAGGAAGGAGGCAGGAGACAAGCTTCTCTATCCAGTATCATCTCAACAAGGTTAAAAAAGCCCAGAGAAAAAGGCTCGGAAGGAAACACACTGAATTGTCACGGTAGCTGTCCCACGGTGGCCACGATAATGGGTGATTGTCTAAATTCACGTCACTTTTGTGTACTTTCCAAATACTTTCTTCAAGCAGCACACATTTCTTCCAAATAAAAATTATGTAACGATGAAGAACATGCCTCAGTTTTAACTGAAATACTGGGTGCTGATGGAAACGGGCCAACATCCATGGAGTCCTCGGGGGCCGTGGAGCCCTCGGCGGCCGTGGAGCCCTCGGCTAAGTGTCTGCCTCTGGTCTCTCCCCAGGTGGGCGGGGGCAGGACGGAAGCCCGGTCATCACCTTCCCTGACTACCCGGCCTTCAGTGAGATTCCGGACAAGGAGTTCCAGAATGTCATGACCTACCTCACCAGCATCCCCAGGTGCGTACGCTCAGAGCCCGGCAGACACTGTGGTTCGGGGCAGAGTCTGAGGTTTCACCATCGTGGGGTCCCCGCAACTATGGGATGAAGCAGAGTCTCTGTGAGATTTCCGCGTTGTGGGGTCCCTGTGAATGTGGATCGGGGCAGAGCCCCCCATGATTGTGGGGCAGGGCAGAGTCTCTGAGGTTTCACCAGGATGGGGTCCCCGTGACTGCGGGATGAATTAGGGTCTGTGGGAGCCACCGTTGCATTCCCCGTGGCTCTGCTGAGGGGTTAGAGCTTTGTCAGCATCATGGCTCTGAGGAGCTCAGGAGTCTGCCTCGGAGCTGATCTGGAGTCCGAATCCAGCCTTTCCACTCCAAGCTGCTGTTCTTTCCTGTGTTACCACCTGGAGGCTCAGCTGCTCAGCAGTCGGGATCTGGCTTAGCCTGGGCACTGCTTTTCTCCCACATAAACTGTCACTGCGCTTGCCTGTTTGATCAACAGAGCTCTGGTGCGAGGGGTCTGTGTTCGTAATGCCGCAGAGGCCATCTGCACGGGGCCAGAGGCTCATGGGAGCAGGGCCCGTCCACGTGGCCTCTCTGCGATGTGGTCAGGTCCTGGGGGCGTGGCCGCCTCCTGCCCTTTCCAGGAGAGAACTGACCCCAGAGGTACCAGAAAATCGGGTTAGCAAAAATGGTTCCCTCAGGCTGCAGCTTTTTTGTTCCAGGCATAGCCGGGTCCCCGTCCTCTGAAAAGGTAGGGAGTCCAGTTCTGTGTCTCCCCAGCGGCCGGCGGGAGAGCAGCGTCAGGCCGGTGAGCTGCAGGCTGACTTCGGGGGGCACCACGGGGGTCTCGCATCTGCTGCGGTCACCCCAGCCACCAAGAAGATGCTGAGAATGTCAGCCACACACCAGGCAGTGTAGCTGCTGCTTCCTTTTGGGGTATAGTGAACCACGCACCAAGTAAAAACAGAAATATCCTTAAATGTGGCATCTGTATCCCTCACATTACATAAGGTGGAAAACAGAGGAGATGTTTAACCATCAGTGTGAAAGTGCGGCCGCGGCCATTACCGTGAAGGTTCTCCTTCATTCTTCAGTCTTTAAAGACAACAGCGCACTGGGCCTGGTAACTGAGAGCTCAGCACATTGGCCTGACCTGGAAAACAGCACATAGATCCCCTGAGAAATGTCACATACCCACCAGTTGGCAGCAGCCAGCCTCTGCGGTAATGCCTTGAGGAGAGGGAGAGCGGTGGGCACCTGTGTCCACTTGCCGGGTTGAGGTGGGAGCTGGCAGAGCAGGGAGCTTGTGAGCCTGTCAGGGCAGGACGTCTTGGTGGGCAGAAAGGAGGGGGCTCGTGGCCAGCTATGGTCAAAGGCCTGGACATGGCAGTGTCCTGGTAACCCCAAATCACTGTGTGTTGGGTTTGTGGTTCTGACCTCGGTCTCTTGTCTTTTGTGAGAATCTTGCACCCACTATGCACGAGGCTCTGCTGGCTGAGCTGAGTGCACGGAGGAGGGGCTGGGTCTCCGGCCAAGTGGCCGAGTTCGCTGAGGGCTGATGGGACCGGCTTGGTGGGGCAAGGCTGCGCACAGAGGAAGGGCTGGTCTCCGGCCAAGTGGCCGAGTTCGCTGAGGGCTGATGGGACCGGCTTGGTGGGGCAAGGCTGCGCACGGTGGAGGGGCTGGGTCTCCGGACAAGTGGCCGAGTTCGCTGAGGGCTAATGGGACCGGCTTGGTGGGGCAAGGCTGCGCACGGAGGAAGGGCTGGTCTCCGGCCAAGTGGCCGAGTTCCCTGAGGGCTGATGGGATCGGCTTGGTGGGGCAAGGCTGCGATGCTGCAGATGGTTTCCACACATTCGTCCCTGGTTCTCAGTTACACTGTGGCAGGAAGGCGGTCATTAAGCCCATGTTATAGATGAGGCTTAATAACAGGGTGATGGCTGGAGAAAGTGGATGGCTGGGCAGGGGAGCGCCCAAAGGCTCAGACCCATGGCCCTACCCCGAGGACAGGGCTCCAGGTGTGCTGTGGCCAGAGGGGTGTCCTTGGAGAGGGCGGTGATCTCCAAGCCTCGAGACCTGTGTCTGTCACCTGCACAGGAGGAAGAGCCTGTGCCCCAGGGGACGGCCGGCCTGGCAGGTACATCTGCCCCCTGATGGCGCCTCCGGGCATGGGGCTAAATGAGATTCTGTGGTGTCCACACTGAATGCTGACTGGTCAGACTCATTCTCAGAAGTCAGGGCTGTTGTCAGTGCTTGCTACTTGGAGCCATGAGCTGGGGGGTCTCCTGTTTGTTGAACCTTCCTGTCTCTTTTGTCTTAGAAACTTCACGGAGTCCTTTAGCTACCCGCATCCCTTTTCGTGAGATTTTCCAGCATCTGCAGTGCTCAGAGGCCACCCATCAAGACCGTCCTTAGCTACCCACATCCCTTTTCTTGAGATTTTCTAGCATCTGCAGTGCTCAGAGGCCACCCATCAAGACCATAAGAGTGTGGTACGCGGCACATGTTCATATGTGCACACCGCTGTTTATCCGATGTTCTGAAACCTTCCACAGCCCCCTTGCCGCTGCCCCACTTCTCTGTCTGCTCCTTCTCCTGAGATTCAGGAATATCAGATGCGTCCAGATTCCCGCAGGACGAGACCCACTCAGCCATCTCTGTAGATTGTGCATCTGTGAGCCGCACAGCCTGGTCTGGCTGAAGGTGGCTGGAGCACAGGCCCAGTCCCTGCAGTGGACACGCGGGCCCTGGGATCCCCAGAGGCAGCTCCATGGGTCCCCACTGTTCGCCTGTGTATGGAAACTCAGGTTTTCTGGTCACACTTAGATTATAAAAAGTGGAAGAGGCGTTTTATATCACCAAATGGTGTAAGTCAGATCCTGGAAATGCCAGCTTCGTTCAGCCCTGAGCAGCACTGCTGAGCATGGAGCTGTTTCCCCCACCGGACTCAGTGTGGGTGTCTGAGTGTGCGGGGTGAGTGTGTGGTGTGTGTCGTGTGAATGTGTGGTGTGTTTGTGTGGTGTGGTGTGTGTGTAATGTGAGCCTGTGGTGTGTGGGGGGTATGTAGTATGTGTGGGGTGTGTGGGGTGTGTGTGGGGTGAGTGGGGTGTGTGTAGGATGAGTATGCGGGGTGAGTGTGTGGTGTGTGTCGTGTGAACGTGTGGTGTGTTTGTGTGGTGTGGTGTGTGTGAGCCTGTGGTGTGTGGGGGGTGTGTAGTATGTGTGGGGTGTGTGGGGTGTGTGTGGGGTGAGTGGGGTGTGTGTAGGATGAGTGTGTGGGGTGAGTGTGGGGTGTGTGAGGTGTGTGGGGTGTGTGGAGTGTGTGTGAGTGTACGCGTGCATTCTATCCACGTTTCCTTCCCTGTGTGGTATGTAATGTGAGCATGTGGCGTGTGTGGGGTGTGTGGTGTGTGGGGTGTGAGGTGTGTGTGGCATGTGTGGGGTGTGTGGCGTGTGTGGAGTATGTGTGGTGTGTGGGGTGTGTGTGTAATGTGAGCATATGGCGTGTGTGGGGTGAGTGTGTGGTGTGTGGGGGGTGTGTGGAGTGTGTGGTATGTGTGGCCTGAGTAGGGTGTGTGGTGTGTGTGGCGTATGTGAAGTATGTGGGGTGTGTGTGGGGTGAGTGGGGTGTAGGGGGTGTGGGGTGAGTGTTGGGTGTGAGGTGTGTGTGGGGTGTGTGGTGTGTGGGGGGTGTGGGGAGTGTGTGGTGTGTGTGGGGTATGAGGTGTGTGTGGCATGTGTGTGAAATGTGTGTGGTGTGTGTGGGGTGTGTGGGG